>NC_056744.1:584504972-584662472 GCF_019279795.1 Protopterus annectens
TGTGCAGCAGCCCAGTATATGAAGGGTCAGTCTGTGAGTGGCACATATGAGGATGGTGTCGAACAGTTAGTCCATATACTGTAATATTATGCTAGCTTAACATATGTGGCTGTGGCTGTGTTCATACTGGTTGTGGTTATGCACTTTCACACAGGTTTATCTTACCCTGTGCTGTGATATGCCTGTAGAGCTTGCTATATATGCAGGTACATGTGCATTCCCCCATAGGAGATGTAGGCCAATATTGATCAAGTTTGCCTGCAGCCTGTGCAGTTCATTGTTACATGCCTAGCAGCTTAGTGTACTTACCCAGTGAGATGTCATGTGCAGATACTTGCCAGATGTACTGCTGCTGGGCCTCCCTTAACAGTCATGTATGTCAGACAGAGCAGTGGTATGCTGTACAGGGGTATGTCAATATATAGATGGTAGTATGTGGCCATGGCACCCCTGTACCAGTGGTTATTATGTGTTAGGCCAGACAGTGGTGTGCGAATGCATAACCTATGGTCCCAAATGTATTCCAGTTGTTATGTGTTATGCCCATCTACATGGCTATCTACATCCATATTGTCAGGCATGGTACAAATGTTTAGCACTAAGGGGTTATGTGTTTACCTCTAGACTGTACAGACTGTGTCAGAATGTCCACATATATTGGCCAATATCTCTGCTGCAGTCCACAGGGGAATTACGTGCTAGCAGCAGTACTTTACTATGATGTCCTTAGGATGTCTGTCAGTAGCCAGTGGCACACATGTTATAAGCAGATGTGGCCTCCAACACACACCATGTCTGTGAAGACAATCCCAATGACAGTAGCAATAGCCTACTAATACACCTGTTATACATGGTTTACTATTAAAATGTCGAACGTCACTATGTTGACTGTACTATAGTCGAACATGGAAGTTCGAAAATAGTAATGTTGATGTCAAAAAAACAATCTAGGAATGGTTTTAACATGGGTCGAGGTAGGTGTTCAGTATTATTCAGAACTACAAACATCTTCCCTACCTCGACCCATGTTAAAACACAGTCCTAGATTGTTTTTCTGTCATCGACATTACTATTTTCGAACTTCCGTGTTCGACTATAGTACAGTCGATGTAGTGCTGTTCGACATTTCAATAGTAAACCGCTATACATACCTGACATCCCCTTGCACTACGACTATTGGACTATAGAGGCTGGGGTAGGGCTACACTCCATGTCCAGGACATATGGTGGAAATATATGTACATATTATTATCCAGATAGCCATATATATATATATATATATATATATATATATATATATATATATATATATATATATATGATTACAAATATGTAGTACTTCCAATTACTGCTGTCATGGCAACCACCTACTCTAAACTGCTAGATTATGGTGGCGTCATCCCTTTACATTTCCTGTGTGATGGACATCCTTCCTGTGTGTGGGCATCAGTGTTACAAACAGCAGGTAGCAATACCTCTTACAGGAGAACTGGCACACTCAGGGCAGCTACATAATTGTAGGAGGTTCCAGAATTAAAGACAGTGTGAGTAGAGTTGTGTTATGCTTTGTATAGTACTGGTGTTACAGGGTGTGTGTACATAGAAGTTTACCTTGGAATGCAGTCTGTCTGCATAGCTCTCAAATGTGGGCCTATTTTCTTGGTGGCCAGAGGTGAACCTGTCATGTGTTGTCTGTCCACCACATAGGTCCCGTGTCAGATATTTCACTGGCAGTGTGTGTGTGTTGATCGCTATCAGTACATTGCTACAACCATTTCAGTTTCTAACCTCATGTGGACATATGTGTTTTTGTTAATCTGCCATTGCTATCTACAGATGTATGGCCATATATACCTATAGATATATATATATATATATATATATATATATATATATATATATATATATATATATATATATATATATATATATATGCTTACAGATATATATATATATATAAAACTATGTCCGTATATACCTACATAGATATATATCTGCATACACATATGTAACTTGCTGTGTATATGTAGACATATAGGTGTAGACACATATATGTGTTGATGTAGCCATTTGCATGTATATATGTTTCTATATGTTAATATATATGTATATATTTTTAGAAATATATATATATATATATATATATATATATATATATATATATCTGCATATATAGATATGTCGCATTTGTTTAGATATTAATATATTTACACAATCATACATCTAGATGTTGGTATACATTCTCTGTACTGTTGCATGCCTGGACTGGATGATATGTTTCTGAAAACATCAGATTTGTTTATATCTGACATGGCTTAGTGGTAAATCACTTTGCCTATGGTGTGCAGGGTCCTGAGTTTGAAACTTGCTGGGGCTGTTTATTTTGTTGCTGGCAGAACACGGGCCAATGGATACAGAGGGATTAAGTCACTTTTAAGCAGTTGTAAGTGGTTTTGCATGGGTTTGCATGGAGGTAAGCACTGCTAACGTCCAGTTACATCTTCTTACAGTCATTTAGCTTCTACATTGCTTAACCAGTATAGGCATTGCTTATCACCATGCAAACAGGTTTAAACCTGCTTACTGCTGCTTAAAAGTGCTTACTCACTCTTACCCACGTGCTAATTTCTTTAAAAGAAAAGAAAAAGGGGTTGATAGGAAAATGGTGAAAAAGGGGCACAAAGAGGGGAAGACAGTAAGGAAAATAGCTAGGCATGTGCAGGAAGGCTGTAGGGAAGGTCCATAGCTGACCATTTCTTCTACAGCAACAGCTGTGCATATACACTGAATTTGAAGGTGGATTTGGACACTCAAACCCCTGGGTGGGGGTGGGGACAACAATAATAAGTTGTGATGCCAATTAGACCAGATTACATATGTCTTGTGGACAGGTGTGCAAACTTTTAACTCATTTTTTTTAAATGTAACATTTGTAAAATGTAAATGTACTGTAACTGTAACACTAAGATGGTGATATACGTGGCCACGTGTATGTCCTGCCCAGCTTTTTACATGGGCAAAAACACTAGAAAACTAAAAGAAAGAATTTTGGAACATATTAGGGATATTAACCGGAAGAAGAATGAAAGTGCACTTTATAACCATTCTGTGAGATGTAACAGTTTTAAAAGTTTTTATTTTTTTATTATCAAGAGAGTGATTGATTATGGAATAGGTGGTGACTTGAAAACTTATTTGGAAAAGTTAGAATTCGATTGGCAGTTTAGGACCAATGCTACAACTCTCCCGGGTATCAATGATAGTGTTTCTTTAAGTTCTGTGTTGAAATTAAAGGCAGCACAGATTTGATTTGTTTTTATTGAGTGCTAGGTACATAACACATTCATTGAAAGTTCATTTGTATTTTTATTTTTATTTTTTCATGACTGTTATGTTATTTAAAAAAAAAATGAGTTAAAATTATTGATTAGTGTGAGGTGTATAAAGACAAATGTGTATGAGATAGCTTTTAATGCTTGTTGTCTAGGTACTTTTTATTATTAAAGTTTCTCCAGTCCATTGATTGTGGTCATACCAGTGTGGTGGCGTTTTTATTTCTTTTTTGATTTCATGTTACTTTTTACACTCTTTTTGGGGAACTTTTGCCATTTACTGTATGAATACACATGGAGCAGTGGATAGCTCTAAGGGTATGTTAGAAAACTGATAATGTGATCCAGGAACAGTATACCTTAAGAAATGCCTTCATGGATAGGATGAATAAGAATATGAGGATAAGCACTTTTTTAAAATCCAAGTTACAAAAACATTCAAATGCAGAAGAGGGGGTAACAGTTTGTGGAGTGAAAGCATTTTGAACTTGGGCATTATCACAAACTGATTGAAAAAAGAAAGATCCAGAACTGGTCTCCAGAAAATTTCTTTATCTGGCACTAAAAACATTCCTGGATAAAACCCTTTCCCAAATGGGAAGGAGGAAACATTTTTGTTACCCCTTGTGACTGTATATGATATGGGACAGGAAGGAAAAGGTTTAGTTCTGGCAATTGAAGAGGAATCCCCTGAAAAGGAAGAATTTCTTCCCACTGCCATCTGCATCCTACAACAATCACATTCAGAACCCATTTGATGGAAATAATCTGTTGCCAAACAGAGATTTAGACTTTCTGGAAGGGATAAGTGACCGCCAGGGTAAGTGGGTAGATAGCAAGGTCCCTTATATAGTCATTCTGCCTTATTTGACTGTCATTTTTTCTCGGGGAGAGTTCCATCTATCTTTTCAGGGCCTCCCCACCATTACTTTTTAAACATCTGTTTCCAGCATTTTGCTGAGATGGTTCATTTTGTTTCTTGCCAAAACTAGATAAGGGAGCAGAAAATCCCTTGGAAAATTTAGAGAAGGGTTGAAAAAATCTGAGAAATTCCTTGAATCAACTAACACATATATAATATAGTTCAACAACTGTAAGATATAACGCATGTAGATGCAAGTAAATGAAACAGAGCAAGTTAAGGCATGTGGTTGTACCACCAACTACAGTAGAAAGTCGATTATCCAAAGTAATTGGGACTTAGTGGAATTTTGATGATCAAACTGTTCGGATAATCAAACATATAACTGAAGCGGATAAAAAACTTCTAAAATTTTGTTTTTTTTTTCTGCATGTAAGAATACACTTTTCAACCTTTCAGAGATTCCAGTGGACAATAAAGAATATTTTTCACACACCAGCTGGCTACAACCTCAAAAAACATGCTCAAGCAAATACGTATAATGTTTACATATTCAGACTTTATTATTTTTTCTACCCAAAAACTTTGGAAGGCTGGTTCTGATAATTGACGTTTTGGGTAATTGATGTTTGAATAATCGACACTCTACTAAATAAAGATTGTATACAATGTGAGGTGCTTCTTCACTTAGGATCTATTGAAGTGTAAAAGAGAAAAAAATATTTAAAATAACCAATACAAGGAAAAAAGAAGAGCTAAACGGTGCTGTGAAGGAATAGTGAAGTGAACAAACTAGTGGGAGTTAATTTGTATATTTGGATCAGTTACATTTGCTTTCATTGACTAAATAGGAATGTAGAGACTTCTTGAACATATTAAGGCAACAAATTTTGTTTGTTTGATCGCATCAGACAGGGAGTTGAGTAAGCAGGAGCAGTTTTAGAGAAGAACCTCTAACAGGTGACAAGGGTAAAAGGAGTTCTTTGCAACTGAAGACAGAGTTATGTAGGGAGGAGTACTTTTTGTTGGTTAATTTGTTGAAAAGTGTGGAGGGGCACTATCTTTCATACAAAAGTTTGAAGGTAAGCATGCTAAGGAAAAGTGTAGCCTTCTCACACACAGGCAGACATTTACTTTTGCTTAAAGTGTAATTGTATTCTTTTTTGTTTGAAAGGTGAAATAAATCTAAGTATTTTCACTTTCAGCAGACTGGAGTAGAGTGGTATTATGTGAAGAACAAAGGGCAAATAATTTGCAGTCCATATTCTAATCTAGGCAGCAGCATATTGATGCTTGTGGATTTTTTTATTTGTATTTCAATGTGTTTCTGAAAGTGATGTGTCACTAACTAAAAAGGAGGACTACATGCTTTTTTGCCTTAACAAACGGAATAGGGGTATCTGAAGTATCTATAAAAATGATATTCTGTACATATTGTTTTTGATGAGTCACAAGCAAGCAATAATGCCCAACAAGGCGTGTGTTACTTTGTAAATATCACCCACCCAAGGGTGTTATCGTCTACAATACTGGAGTGAAGCTTTTTACACAGTAGCACACACCCTGGAGAGGATTACTGCACATAGAGAATGGACCGTCTGTAAAATAGCTGTGTTTTACTTACTTACTTTTTAATTACTATATTATTTTTTGATGTAAAATAAGTCCTCCACCTAATGTTTCAAAGTTGCTGTAGTATATGTAAATTGTGTAGGAGGAAGCATTTTATATCTAAAATATAACATTTTTTTAAAAATATCTATATATTTACTTTATTTTTTAGTCCCTTACTCATAAAATGTGTGGTTTGTTGCCAGTCATTGGGGATTAAAGTCATTAAATAATGACATACATTTGCCTTTGACTGCATTTCCTTTAGAAAATGTACGCTAACACAGATCCTATTATTTAAGCTATTTTATAATTTTATAAGAACAATATTTAAAATCTGTTCCTATTTTTGAGCCTTTGTCCCCCTTGTATTTCAGGCTTTATCCAGATTTCTTGAACTAAGAGTTGCAGAGGTATGCAAACCTCTTTACTGCTGCTGCCACTGCTTGATATCATTCACTCTCTCTCTCTGTCGGTCTCTCTTACACACACACACACACACACACACACACACACACACACACACACACACACAGACATTTGCACTTCAGAAAATGCATACTATCAGCAGGAATATTTAAAATATGTTCCTATTTCAAGCCTTTGTTCCCCCCTTTATTTTACACTTTATCCAGATAACTTGAGCTAAGAGTTCAAGAGGTGTGCACGCCTCTTTAACAACCGCTGCTTCCAGTGCTTAATTGCTTTCACTCTTTTTCTCTAGCTCTAACTCACACAAGCATGCATACACTCACAGACAGAAACATAAACACACACATACACACAGAAACATAAACACATACTTTTCTTTCTGTTTCATTTAGTTTTTAAACTCACTAAACAGCTAAAGTTCTACTTAGCGAGTATAAAAATAATGGCTTTATCGATCTTGCTGTCACATGGATGCATAGACTCGCACACACAGACATAAACACACACACACAAACACACACACACACTATTTTACCTTTTATATATTTTACACTTGTTAAACAGCACAAGCACTGCTTAGTGAATATAAAATAATGGCGACCATTACAATACTTTTAGTTCAAGCTCTACTGTAGCTTGATTTGCTAATGTGAAGTGGCGGACTCATTTTTCAGTGGGCATTACCTGTAGATTAACACCCTGCTGGAGAATATTCTCCTGATCTTCAGGTTGCCCATTCTGAACATTTCTCAGTATTTACAGTTCATCGGTTATTGTAAAGCCAATTCCAAAGCCAGTGAAGTGGTTCTGAAGTTCCTTTTTGACACAGGAGAAGATTTTTATTGACTCTTGTCAGGAAGTCATATGCATATAGAATACAGTTGGCAGTTGGAAGGTCCAAAGGGACATGTTATATGGAAAGAAAAGAGGAGCAAGCACAAAATCACGAGGAACATCTTTGTTGATTGAACTTGAGATGTAGATATTATCAGCTCCTAGGAGCATGAGGATACAATTTACAAGCTTTTAAATGATTGCAGTACTTTAGAGCAGTTTATTTAGCCAAATTTATGAAATTGTAGGAAGAGATCAACAGTATGGAAGGCCTTCTTAAAGTCAAGAAGATTGCTCCAGTTATTTTAACATGGTCCATATTATAGTAGATATGGTTTGTGAGTAGACAGCTGTGTTAGTACTACAATTTGTTTGGAATCCTTACTTGCTATTAAGACCATAATACTCTAGAATGTACTCAAGAATTTGGTCATAAATGATCCAAAGAATTTGGTGAGGAGACAAAGGTTAAAGGTGGGTTGGTAGTCATTAGCTAAGGAAGGGGTAGATACATTAGTTAGAGGCAGGACTGTTGCATGTTTAAGCTGCAGGACAATGTTTTGGTCATTAAATAAATGAAAAATGCTTACTGCATACTGTATTACCTAGCCAAAATATTAGCCTGAATGTTGTGGAAAAATGGATAATAAGGGGAATGTGTTTTCTTCAAGATGGTTTTATACTTTAGTACTGTTAATGATCTTGAAGTGAAATGGAAGGTATTCAGTGATCATGTGTGTTGTTGGAAAGGAAGGTGTATGTGAGGGGGGATTAGCAAATGGGCTACTTATGCAAAGTCGATTGCTGGTATCTTCTTTTTCAGAGACTAGCAAGGGAGTAGTTTGAATCCTGAGCTTGTTTTAAAAAACACAAAGGCAAAAGTTTGCAGGGACTTCCTAAATTTCCTGTGTTGCCCTAAGATAGTGTTGTGAAGTATTTTGCAGTACTTGGCTTTAGTATGATAGTTGCTAGTCTATTTTCTTTTTTGAGCATATTGCATGTGTTCTACATGTCAAAAATGAAGGGGTATGTCTTCAAGTCTGACCATGACTTGTCCTCAAGTTTCATAAACTGCTCGATTTTGTCAGTTATCCTAGTATTTGGTGTAAACCCTAGTTTCTTATTTTTAAGACATGTCTCTTGTATAGGTGTGAGTAAGTTACAGACTGCAGAGAGCACTGAAACAGGGTTGGTGCACTTGTAGGAAGGAAGACTACTTGGTGTTACTAAGTTCAGTTGTAAGGTTGTCAGCAGAGTTGTCAGGGGTGGTTCAAGTTTGTATAATATGTAGAGGAATTTTTTTTTTTTTTTTTTTTTTTTTTTTTTTTTGATCGAGCAGATAATATAGATGGGACAATGTCCACTAAGGAAATTGAGGGGTACTTATAGAAAGTGTAATTTGTGTGGTATATTTGTTAGTACAATGTTGAGAAATGTGAAATTAAATTTGCAAAGATCTTACCTGTAACCATTTTATGCAAGATTGTGGGAACAGGCCATTTTGTTAAGTTGTGCTTTATGGGAAACAAATCAATCTAAACTTAGACAACATCCAATCAAAATGTATGATTCTTTGAAAGTTGAAGAATGGTGTTTACATTTGTTTTAAATAAAGCATCAAGGGTTGTGGGATATAGAAAATAAGTTGGGAACATCATTAAAGGTGGAGTCTCATTTTGTTATCAGAGTTGGAGAGAGAGATTAGCATCATGTTTTATGAATAGGAGAGCACAAATCCTCTGACAAGAACATGGTCTGTTGTTTATACAGCTAGTACAGCTGGAGATGAAATAAGCAGGAATGTTAAGATATCTAGCTTGCTTGCAGGTCCTATTTATGCTGCAGTGGAAAAGTAATTCCTTTGAGCAGGTATTTAAGGTGTTTGTTTTGCAGATATGCAGATCCTTTGAGGCTTTATATGGGAATTAGATGTCCCCCTCAAGAGTCTGTAGGAAAAAGAAGAGAGAAAGGGCTTTAAGGTGATCCAGTGTAACACAAGGAAGATATCTTCATCCTCTTCATGAGGCGATACCAAGTCTGTCCAGCTGAGTCATACATTTAGGCAACTACCTACAAATGGGGCATTATATTCTACTATGGGCCTGATGAGAGTGGAGTATAGAGGGATGATAGCTTCCATTCATCTATATGATATTCCTCTGGTAAACATTCTTGCTAGGTAAAAGGATTTCCTAACAACATATAGTTCATATGGATTCATGTAGGGTTGAAGGATCTAAGAAGCCTCACAATGTCCTGAAACATGGCTCAGGAAAGACAGGATAGTAAGAGTAATATCAGTCTGCCTCACAATAGAGTCACAACTTATCAAAACACTTCATAGAGTTACTGTGTCTGTTGTAGGCCTTAAGGGCTTGTGCCTTGCACCCTTGTGACTCACAAATGTATGAGTAATGGCTGGTGATGTATGTGTTGATGATATAAAGATGTGGCCCGGTGGCTACTTCTAATTCTACTAAACTTGGTTAGTGACTTTTTAACCACCAAAGTGTATTGGTGGTACATTTTGCAGTGGTTGCAATGGTGTATGTGTGTGTGTGTGTGTGTGTGTGTGTGTGTGTGTGTGTGTGTGTGTGTGTGTGTGTGTGTGTCTGTGTGTGTGTGTGTGTGTGTGTGTGTCTGATGCTTACTGAGTGCAAAGCAATGTCAAAGGCAGGCCTCCAAATTCATTAAGTACATAAACCTCTCACAAACAGAGTTATTTTATTGGAGCAATATGTGTTTTGGAAAGGATGAGTCAGTTAGTATACTGTTTGAAAACACCAAGTACTAACAGACAGACGTTACAAGGGGTAAGACCTGTATATGATTCCATGCCAGACTAAGTCTGAGTACACTTAGTGATGCAAAAATGTTATGCTGTTTTAATCAGTTGGAACATGAATTAAGTCACTTAGTACTGGTATTCCTTATTTATTTTTGAGTAGTACTGCAGCTCGCATTTCACCCAAACATTGCAATGAGTTATGAAATGAATCTCCTTAGTGAACATTGAAGTTAAACCAGCTTACTAGTACTAAAGCTCACTGCAGTGTGTTTTTTACCAAGTAAGTTTAGGAAAAGTTTTAATGCAGCATGATATATACCGAAAATAGTACAACAAAATGCACAGTACTAGTGCAGAAATAATTAGAATATGTCATGTAATTTGTAGAGTAATATGTACTCAAGTACAATATTAATACAGTACTAGTATAAGTTTAGTATAATGCATAGTACCCTATAAAAACAACAAGATAAAAAAGCACACTCGTAGCATAAGTTCATATTATAAATGCAGATATGTTGGTGGAACACAGGCTTCAGTGATATAGTTTCTTGAACGGAACAGTTGTAGAAGAAACAACATTTAAAACATGCTTAAAAGAGAGGAAATCAAAACAGCAGGTAGTAATAAGAGAAGAATAAAAAAAATAAACAACTGCAAAGAGTGGAAATATTATTTGAGCAAAGCAATAAGGAACAAAAGAACAGTGCAGCAGGTATAGATGGACTAAAACAGTAAATACGTAAATTGAAAGGGCTTTTCAGAAAGGCATCCAGTGGCCTACTACACATCATGTGCTACTTCAATACTCTGCTGTGCTCTGTATTCTGTACTTTCACTGAAACAAGTATAAAACCATGCAATTTAGGAAAACTTAGCAACACTTCCAAAACATGCCCAAATGATGCACTTGTTTCAACCACTATAAGTTTAAAACAGACACAACTGAAGCTCTGCATGAACTTACATTAACCCCACTACTACCTGTGAATACCTACACATCTTCTGGTGGTGTGCATGCACCCGCTGAAGTGATTTTTAATTGATTGTTTAAACAGAAATTATATAATCTGCTCATGTGGGTTTTATAGATGCTAACACATTCTCTCCTGCGTGTCTCCTATCCAGTGAATTTACACGGCTGTCAGAACCAACTTACCCTGTGGCACACTTCGAATAAGGGTTGTTCGACCACGTAATGTTTTATAGCTGTTAATACATTCTCTCCTGTGAGTGTCCTATCCAGTGAATTTACATAGGGTTACCATCTGTCCCACTTTGCATGGGACAGTCCCTCTTTGGGCAGTTGTGTCCTGCAAAGATTTCAAAGTAATGGCAAATGTCCTGAGATTTTAAGACAAACATGTTTCCTATATTTTATGTAATAGTTGCATAAAACAGTTATTCTGTATCTGAAACACCCAAATATTATAAGAAACAGAATAAACTACTAAAATGCTATTAGAATTAAGCTTTTATTTTGGCAAAAAGCTGAAGTTCTGTCCTTTGTACTGGCCATGGGTAAGTTTTACCTTACAAAATCTGATGTTTGTACCAAAAATGTCCAACTTTGGCCATTTGAAAATGTGGCAACTCTAAATTTGAGAACCAAGTACCTCCCCCACCTTAGTTCTTACTAACTTCAAGCCCGTCCTTCCTGACTTACTAATACAAAACAGTAGTTAATAGCAGCACAGTAATTTCCACTATATTTTATAACTGCTCCTAATAGTCCCTTTACTTTGATATATCTTCCAGTTTACAGAATTATTTTCCCTACTTTATTTACATTGTCACACAGTTCAATTGTCTAGCTCTAGTGGAATAATAATGTTTATCTGTTTTCCTGCCCTTCATTCCTTTTTTCTCTCTACCTTTACATAACAGTGTCTTTTCAGTTTAAAGCTTGTAACAGTAGTTTGCACGGTTCATGTCTCCTACCTTACTTATAGTTTTTGGAAGACTGCAGATAATGCAAACCAGATCCATTCACAGTTATTAGACATCCCCATTACCCAATTAGTTCTCAAACCCACCTTCACTTCCCATGATGCAATTCAAGTTCAAAAACTTTTCCAAGCATTCCACGTCATCTTTTCAACCCCACTACTACCTATGTTTACCTGTGTATCTGCTTGTGGTAAGCGTCCTCCAGCTGAAGTGATTTTTAATCTATTGTTGAAATAGAAATTAGACAATCTGCTCATGTGGGTAAAACATACTATCCTGCTGAAAAGTTACATTACTGAATTTTGGAATGGGAATGCTTTGCTTCCCAATTTTACTCCTTTGATGTCTGATTAATCTGCCTTTAATTGAGTTATGCAATTTTGCTATAATTCCTTATTGTATGTATTTTGTCATGTAAACGACTATCCTCTGTTAGCACCTGTATTGTGATTTATGGACTTGAATTCATTGTTGCAATCTTGTGTTCTGGTTACTGAAAAGTGAGTTGTTGGCAAGTCAATGTTTTAAAGAGTATCCTGCCAATATATTACATGTATACCATTTAATTATTCTCTGTTTGTAAATAGGGTTGCTACCTTTTCAAGTGCCCAAAGTAGGAATTTTTTTGTAGATACGTGAGATTTTACAGGACAAAACATACCCACAGCCAGTGCAATGGACAGAACTTTACTTTTTTGTCACAATAAAAGCTTATTTATGGAGCATTTGAGTTACTTATGCTATTCTATATAATATTTATGTGTTCCAGATACAAAATAACTGTATTATACAACTATTAAAGGAAACTTAAGAAATATATTTTGTCTTAAAATCTCAGGAAATTTGACATTTTTTTAGGTTTTTTTCACTGGACACAACTGCCCAAAGTGGGACTGTCCCTCGCAAAGATGGACAGGTGGTAACCCTATTTGGAAATGTGCCTGCACATTAATGCATTATTTGTATAATGACCAAATGGAAGGGCTCTAAAAAGCACTGAAAACTGCAAAGAAAGTATAGCTGAGCTACAACTGTGTACTGTTTTTTAAACTAAGCATTACACATTGTTTTAAGTCATTAAACTCTTATCAGAACTAGCAGGAGCGGCCTTAGGTCAACTGGTGCCCTAGACAAAAGGGCTCCATGGCACCGCCCACCACACCACCCGGTGAACCTATCCTGGTTTATCTACACCAAATAATACTGGAAAAGTGCCCCTGCTAGAGCAGCACCCTAGGCGGCCACCTAGTTGGCCTATGCCTAAGGTCGGCTATGAGAACTAGCAATGTTTGTACTAAAACTGTGTCTATTGGCACTGTGTATATTATTTACAGGTATTATCCATGCACGGTTTCAGATTCTCAGTTCTCATTTCTCTATTCCTCTGTGTACCCGCCTCTCTCTCTCTCTCACTATATATATATATATATATATATATATATATATATATATATATATATATATATACTCCATTTTCTTCTCTACCACCCTTTTTTCTGTATAATACCCTCTCCTATCTCAAACTACTAAGCAGGTCCTACATCAAGAAACTTAATCCTACCCTAACAGTTTTTCCACTCCACCCTATTCTCTAGGAAACTTAATCCTACCCTAACAGTTTTTGCACTCCACCCTATTCTCTAGGAAACTTAATCCTACCCTAACAGTTTTTTTCACTCCACCCTACTCTTTTCTCTTTATTTCTCTCTATACTGGCAATTTAGTTTACCAGTCGTAACTCATCTTACTTCCCTATCATTCTAGCTGTACCTCATTTTAATTTATCTGTGATATTATATACTGATTTCACCTAACCTCATTCTCTCTTTCTTTCTCCCTCCCCCCTCTGCATAGGTTTTATAGCTAGTAACACATTCTCTCCTGCAAGTCTCTTATCCAGTGAATTTACACCACTGTGAGAACTGGCTTACCATGTGGCACACTTGGAATAAGCAATGTTTGACATTTAATGTATTTGCTTCTACTTTTGTAAGGCACAGCACATCACTGGGACATTTTTGCCCGCCCCCTTAGTTTTTCTAATTCTGTTCAAGTCTGCCCTTCCAGACTTACTAATACAAAACCACAGTAAATAGTAGCACAGTAATTTCTCCTCTGTTTTATAGCTGCTCCTAATAATCCCTTTACTTTGACTTCACATTTTCCACTTTACAGAACTGTTTCTCCCACTTCATTTACGTTGTCAGACAGTAAAAGTTGTCTAAATCTGGTTGAATAATAGTGTTTGTCTTATTTCCTGCCCTTCATTCCATTTCTCTCTATGTTTACATAACAATGTCCTTTCCTTTTAAGGTTTTTAACAGTACTGTATAGTTTGCACATCTCAGGTCCCCTACCTTACTAATAGTTTTTTGAAGAATGCAGATAACATGAACCAGGTCCTGCCCTATGAGCGGGCTCACTCCGCTTCTCTAACCTACCCCCATTTCAATTAAATTTATTCTTACCCTAGCTCCTCCCATCATTACAATTCATCCAAGCGCACTCATCTTCAAATCACTCCCAATTTAACTTGTATCTCACAATCACCCTACACTCACTAACTACGCACTAATAAGATAAATAATCTCCATTTTAACCACCCCCATCTTCAACCCAAGAACCATTTACCCCAAACACTTTATATATCTTAATATGGACAACTTTAAATTCCCTAAAGCAAACACCCTCCCTTTTCTATTGTGTCACTTATCTCTAATACAATACTCCTCAGCCTGTCTCTATACTTCTACATCCTACTACACTTAACATCACTCCAAATAACTTACATATACTACAAATCTATATCTATAACATCTACACAAACACAATCTTTTGCCAGCTTCTCTGAAGTATCCTCTAGCCTGTATGCAAAACATATAATTTTATACATCAAAGTAAAAATCTGTCCCTACAAGGCAAAAACAATACAAACTCTGCTTTAAATTATCAATACAAAACAAAAAGAAACAGTAACCAATTATTCTCCCACATACATTATGCAACCTACCCAAATTCCAGACACATACATCCCAACCCAAGTTCCAGCTCCTCCTCTCTCAACCCCCTAGCTCCTATAAATCGTTAAACTTCACAATGCTTTACCTTCAAAGTATCAGAAACAAAATCCTGCAATTACATGCCTGGAATACTCACAATAAACTAGATATTATAGCCACTATTGAGACATGGTTAAAACCCTACATAAAAAATGCAAAATTCCTATCCCCAGGCTGTGCTTGTTTAAGATTTGATAGATCCCTGTAAAAAAATATGGTGTCATACTATTATACCAAAACACCTTCTATATAATACCATATATTAAGTCTATCCCACACTTTTCCACAGCCAAAATTTTAATATCCTTCCTAAAAATGAATAATTGCAACAGCCTCTGAATTGTAGTCCGATATATTCCTCCAGGCAATAACATTCCCATATTAGAAGAGATCCTTGCTTGGACAACAAATAATATAAAAAAATGAAAGAATTATCCTGGGCAATGTAAATATTAACTGGCTAGATTTGTCCCACTGCCATCCTTCCACCAATATCAACCTATATAATTTCACCCAGCAAATTACCAATAAAACTAGACCCAACAAAAGCAATGTCAGTGGCTCAATCTTGGACTGGATTATGGTCTCCAACCCAAATAAAATCTCCTCCACAGGCTTCAGTGATATAGTTTCTTGAACGGAACAGTTGTAGAAGAAACAACATTTAAAACATGCTTAAAAGAGAGGAAATCAAAACAGCAGGTAGTAATAAGAGAAGAATAAAAAAAATAAACAACTGCAAAGAGTGGAAATATTATTTGAGCAAAGCAATAAGGAACAAAAGAACAGTGCAGCAGGTATAGATGGACTAAAACAGTAAATACGTAAATTGAAAGGGCTTTTCAGAAAGGCATCCAGTGGCCTACTACACATCATGTGCTACTTCAATACTCTGCTGTGCTCTGTATTCTGTACTTTCACTGAAACAAGTATAAAACCATGCAATTTAGGAAAACTTAGCAACACTTCCAAAACATGCCCAAATGATGCACTTGTTTCAACCACTATAAGTTTAAAACAGACACAACTGAAGCTCTGCATGAACTTACATTAACCCCACTACTACCTGTGAATACCTACACATCTTCTGGTGGTGTGCATGCACCCGCTGAAGTGATTTTTAATTGATTGTTTAAACAGAAATTATATAATCTGCTCATGTGGGTTTTATAGATGCTAACACATTCTCTCCTGCGTGTCTCCTATCCAGTGAATTTACACGGCTGTCAGAACCAACTTACCCTGTGGCACACTTCGAATAAGGGTTGTTCGACCACGTAATGTTTTATAGCTGTTAATACATTCTCTCCTGTGAGTGTCCTATCCAGTGAATTTACATAGGGTTACCATCTGTCCCACTTTGCATGGGACAGTCCCTCTTTGGGCAGTTGTGTCCTGCAAAGATTTCAAAGTAATGGCAAATGTCCTGAGATTTTAAGACAAACATGTTTCCTATATTTTATGTAATAGTTGCATAAAACAGTTATTCTGTATCTGAAACACCCAAATATTATAAGAAACAGAATAAACTACTAAAATGCTATTAGAATTAAGCTTTTATTTTGGCAAAAAGCTGAAGTTCTGTCCTTTGTACTGGCCATGGGTAAGTTTTACCTTACAAAATCTGATGTTTGTACCAAAATGTCCAACTTTGGCCATTTGAAAATGTGGCAACTCTAAATTTGAGAACCAAGTACCTCCCCCACCTTAGTTCTTACTAACTTCAAGCCCGTCCTTCCTGACTTACTAATACAAAACAGTAGTTAATAGCAGCACAGTAATTTCCACTATATTTTATAACTGCTCCTAATAGTCCCTTTACTTTGATATATCTTCCAGTTTACAGAATTATTTTCCCTACTTTATTTACATTGTCACACAGTTCAATTGTCTAGCTCTAGTGGAATAATAATGTTTATCTGTTTTCCTGCCCTTCATTCCTTTTTTCTCTCTACCTTTACATAACAGTGTCTTTTCAGTTTAAAGCTTGTAACAGTAGTTTGCACGGTTCATGTCTCCTACCTTACTTATAGTTTTTGGAAGACTGCAGATAATGCAAACCAGATCCATTCACAGTTATTAGACATCCCCATTACCCAATTAGTTCTCAAACCCACCTTCACTTCCCATGATGCAATTCAAGTTCAAAAACTTTTCCAAGCATTCCACGTCATCTTTTCAACCCCACTACTACCTATGTTTACCTGTGTATCTGCTTGTGGTAAGCGTCCTCCAGCTGAAGTGATTTTTAATCTATTGTTGAAATAGAAATTAGACAATCTGCTCATGTGGGTAAAACATACTATCCTGCTGAAAAGTTACATTACTGAATTTTGGAATGGGAATGCTTTGCTTCCCAATTTTACTCCTTTGATGTCTGATTAATCTGCCTTTAATTGAGTTATGCAATTTTGCTATAATTCCTTATTGTATGTATTTTGTCATGTAAACGACTATCCTCTGTTAGCACCTGTATTGTGATTTATGGACTTGAATTCATTGTTGCAATCTTGTGTTCTGGTTACTGAAAAGTGAGTTGTTGGCAAGTCAATGTTTTAAAGAGTATCCTGCCAATATATTACATGTATACCATTTAATTATTCTCTGTTTGTAAATAGGGTTGCTACCTTTTCAAGTGCCCAAAGTAGGAATTTTTTTGTAGATATGTGAGATTTTACAGGACAAAACATACCCACAGCCAGTGCAATGGACAGAACTTTACTTTTTTGTCACAATAAAAGCTTATTTATGGAGCATTTGAGTTACTTATGCTATTCTATATAATATTTATGTGTTCCAGATACAAAATAACTGTATTATACAACTATTAAAGGAAACTTAAGAAATATATTTTGTCTTAAAATCTCAGGAAATTTGACATTTTTTTAGGTTTTTTTCACTGGACACAACTGCCCAAAGTGGGACTGTCCCTCGCAAAGATGGACAGGTGGTAACCCTATTTGGAAATGTGCCTGCTCATTAATGCATTATTTGTATAATGACCAAATGGAAGGGCTCTAAAAAGCACTGAAAACTGCAAAGAAAGTATAGCTGAGCTACAACTGTGTACTGTTTTTTAAACTAAGCATTACACATTGTTTTAAGTCATTAAACTCTTATCAGAACTAGCAGGAGCGGCCTTAGGTCAACTGGTGCCCTAGACAAAAGGGCTCCATGGCACCGCCCACCACACCACCCGGTGAACCTATCCTGGTTTATCTACACCAAATAATACTGGAAAAGTGCCCCTGCTAGAGCAGCACCCTAGGCGGCCACCTAGTTGGCCTATGCCTAAGGTCGGCTATGAGAACTAGCAATGTTTGTACTAAAACTGTGTCTATTGGCACTGTGTATATTATTTACAGGTATTATCCATGCACGGTTTCAGATTCTCAGTTCTCATTTCTCTATTCCTCTGTGCACCCGCCTCTCTCTCTATATATATATATATATATATATATATATATATATATATATACTCCATTTTCTTCTCTACCCCCCTTTTTTCTGTATAATACCCTCTCCTATCTCAAACTACTAAGCAGGTCCTACATCAAGAAACTTAATCCTACCCTAACAGTTTTTCCACTCCACCCTATTCTCTAGGAAACTTAATCCTACCCTAACAGTTTTTGCACTCCACCCTATTCTCTAGGAAACTTAATCCTACCCTAACAGTTTTTTTCACTCCACCCTACTCTTTTCTCTTTATTTCTCTCTATACTGGCAATTTAGTTTACCAGTCGTAACTCATCTTACTTCCCTATCATTCTAGCTGTACCTCATTTTAATTTATCTGTGATATTATATACTGATTTCACCTAACCTCATTCTCTCTTTCTTTCTCCCTCCCCCCTCTGCATAGGTTTTATAGCTAGTAACACATTCTCTCCTGCAAGTCTCTTATCCAGTGAATTTACACCACTGTGAGAACTGGCTTACCATGTGGCACACTTGGAATAAGCAATGTTTGACATTTAATGTATTTGCTTCTACTTTTGTAAGGCACAGCACATCACTGGGACATTTTTGCCCGCCCCCTTAGTTTTTCTAATTCTGTTCAAGTCTGCCCTTCCAGACTTACTAATACAAAACCACAGTAAATAGTAGCACAGTCATTTTTCCTCTGTTTTATAGCTGCTCCTAATAATCCCTTTACTTTGACTTCACATTTTCCACTTTACAGAACTGTTTCTCCCACTTCATTTACGTTGTCAGACAGTAAAAGTTGTCTAAATCTGGTTGAATAATAGTGTTTGTCTTATTTCCTGCCCTTCATTCCATTTCTCTCTATGTTTACATAACAATGTCCTTTCCTTTTAAGGTTTTTAACAGTACTGTATAGTTTGCACATCTCAGGTCCCCTACCTTACTAATAGTTTTTTGAAGAATGCAGATAACATGAACCAGGTCCTGCCCTATGAGCGGGCTCACTCCGCTTCTCTAACCTACCCCCATTTCAATTAAATTTATTCTTACCCTAGCTCCTCCCATCATTACAATTCATCCAAGCGCACTCATCTTCAAATCACTCCCAATTTAACTTGTATCTCACAATCACCCTACACTCACTAACTACGCACTAATAAGATAAATAATCTCCATTTTAACCACCCCCATCTTCAACCCAAGAACCATTTACCCCAAACACTTTATATATCTTAATATGGACAACTTTAAATTCCCTAAAGCAAACACCCTCCCTTTTCTGTTGTGTCACTTATCTCTAATACAATACTCCTCAGCCTGTCTCTATACTTCTACATCCTACTACACTTAACATCACTCCAAATAACTTACATATACTACAAATCTATATCTATAACATCTACACAAACACAATCTTTTGCCAGCTTCTCTGAAGTATCCTCTAGCCTGTATGCAAAACATATAATTTTATACATCAAAGTAAAAATCTGTCCCCTACAAGGCAAAAACAATACAAACTCTGCTTTAAATTATCAATACAAAACAAAAAGAAACAGTAACCAATTATTCTCCCACATACATTATGCAACCTACCCAAATTCCAGACACATACATCCCAACCCAAGTTCCAGCTCCTCCTCTCTCAACCCCCTAGCTCCTATAAATCGTTAAACTTCACAACGCTTTACCTTCAAAGTATCAGAAACAAAATCCTGCAATTACATGCCTGGAATACTCACAATAAACTAGATATTATAGCCACTATTGAGACATGGTTAAAACCCTACATAAAAAATGCAAAATTCCTATCCCCAGGCTGTGCTTGTTTAAGATTTGATAGATCCCTGTAAAAAAATATGGTGTCATACTATTATACCAAAACACCTTCTATATAATACCATATATTAAGTCTATCCCACACTTTTCCACAGCCAAAATTTTAATATCCTTCCTAAAAATGAATAATTGCAACAGCCTCTGAATTGTAGTCCTATATATTCCTCCAGGCAATAACATTCCCATATTAGAAGAGATCCTTGCTTGGACAACAAATAATATAAAAAAATGAAAGAATTATCCTGGGCAATGTAAATATTAACTGGCTAGATTTGTCCCACTGCCATCCTTCCACCAATATCAACCTATATAATTTCACCCAGCAAATTACCAATAAAACTAGACCCAACAAAAGCAATGTCAGTGGCTCAATCTTGGACTGGATTATGGTCTCCAACCCAAATAAAATCTCCTCCACAGGGACACACCCTAATAGTATTAGTGAACATCTACCTGCCTTTATACAACATAAAACTACCCCAATGCTAAGTAAACACCAATATAAACAAATTAGAGACTAGTCCCACTTTTGTCAAACCGCCCTTAATGAAATTTTACAAAGCATCAAATGGGATGTACTAAAAGTTCTTTCCCTCAGTGAGGCTGTCGAGTTCTTCAACTCAACATTTCTCAAGATCCTAAACAATCTAGCTCCACTCCGCCAAAACAGAGTAAAAACGAATCATGCCGCTAAATAACTCATGACTGCTAGGGACAAAGCTTGAAAATTATGGCAAAAAAACAAAAATCCATCTGACCTCATACAATGTAAACAGCTCTGTAATCAAGTAAACTGTGTAGTCATTAAAAATAAAGACTACCTTAGTCTGTAAAGCCACCATAAGTAAACCTCAAAACATTCTGGAGCTCCATCGATTCTTTACTAAACCCAGGCTCAAATAATAATCCTTGTCCAAATCCAGCTAAAATACTCACTGAAATAGCCTCACTCTTCAAATCATATTTCCATACCATAGCTAATCTCACCACCACGTTTCCACAAGCCAGTTTAGCTCCTTCCAATCCATCAGCACAGAAAACACCTCTATTTCCCCTCTCCCCGTTTTTCCTCTTTCACCTGTACCTACTACCACAATAAAATAATGGTTTCTTAAACTCAAACCTGGCATCAATGCCCCTGACAACCTACCTGCAGAGTTCCTACAAATATCAGCTGACTCTATTGCTTATCCCATCAGCATACTTCTTAACAGACCTAGTGAGGAGTGCCCCGCAACTACAATCTGGAAAAAAAGCATATATTCTCCTTCTTCATAAAGGTGGCAACCACACAGACATTTCCAAATTTCGACCTATTGCTATCCTGTCACCCATCTGTAATATCTTGGAAAATACATTCATACTCAACTTCTTAATTATCTGCTTCATAACCAAATACTTTCTCCCACTCAACATGGTTTTAGTCCAGGTCACACCACTACTACTGCTCTTATATCCTTCATGGGGACTGTTGTCTGGACCTGAGATGCTAGAAAAATTGTTTCTTCACTCTTTCTTGACCTTTCTGAGGCCTTTGATAAGGTCTCCCACTTTCTACTTCTCATTAAACTCTCTAACTTAGGCATCTCACTGCCAACCCTAAACTGCTTCTCAAACTACCTTACAAATAGGCAACAATCAACAAGTGGCAACATTCTTTCTCTGCATTCCTCAACACAACCGCAGCAGTGCCCCAAGGATCCATACTAGGGCCCCTTCAGGTCAGTATTTTTATCAACAACTTCCACATCACTCTTAGCCAAGGTACTGTCATCCAGTATACCCAGAATAACTCAACCATCATCTGCTCCGCTGATTCCACATCTGAACTACAGCAACTCACTCAAAATGCCCTCACTTCTAACGAAACAAGGATAACCAATAATCATCTCACTCTAAACCCCAACAAAACTAAACTTGTGTTATTTACCCCAAAACAAACACTTCCCTAAACAAGGATGAATTAATTCTGCATTCTCAAAAAACACTATCATTGAGGCTGTAACAAATGCAAAACTACTATGTGTCTTCATAAATGAAAACCTATCATTTGACCAGCATATTCACAGAAATGTCAAAAATACACATTAAAATTGTGTATCCTCTCTAGATACAAACACTTCCTCAACTGCTCTGCAAAAGTATCCCTAGCGTTTTCCTTTCTGCTACAATCTCTTCTATACAGTGCCCCTCTTCTTACGAATATCCAGACCTCTCTGGCATCCAAACTTGATTTGTGCTAAAATAAAACTGCTAAATTCATAACCAATGCAAAATATTCATCTCATCACTGTTCCTCATTACATCTACTAAACTGGCTAGAACTCCCACATCATCTCACATACTTACAATTAACCCCTGAACATAAATTCATATCAAAACCATCAAACTGCTCTGCCCTTACTTCTCTACTCAGTACCAGCCAAATATACCTTTCTGATCTGAAAACCAGCTGCTCCTGAACTTAGAAAAAACAAATCTTTCAGCTGGTCAGATCCAATCTCTCTTTAGAAATAAAACCGCATTTATCTAAAATGGAAAGTATTATTAAAGATACAGGAGAGCTCATAAGACAAATTTCAGTTGATATGATATGGATGTGAACAATCTTTTTACAGTTATACTGCATGAGTATGGAATAGAGGCTATTAGAGATCTAGCTGGAGAGATTGGATTTAATGCTGACCTTATTTGCACCTTATTAGATATTATATTGTACAATAATATCTTTGTATATGAAGAGCATTACTATTCACAAAAGTGGGGTGTAGCTATGGGGCACTCCATGTGCAAATACCTATTCTAATATGGTATTAACAAAGTGGGAACGTCAGAAAATATTGAATGAGAACAACCCTTGGTTGAGACATCTCCTATATTATGGGAGATTTGTGGATGATATTTTTTTAGCATGGAAAGGACAAGAAGAATAAATAATAGCATTTGTTGACTATTTACATTCGTCTACGGAATTCCTAAGGTTTACCATAAAATACTCTAGGACAGAAATTGATTTTCTTGATGTGAAATTGAAATATACACCATCACAAGGTTTTATTACTGAACTTACATCGTGATAGTATGCACCCCAGGCATATATATAAGAATATTATGAACAATCAAGTAACACGAATATCAAGACTATGTACAGAGGAAGCTAATTATAGGAAAGAATGTGTCTCATTAGCAAGAAATTTACAACAATGGGGCTATAAAGGAAAAGACCTTTGTAATAATGAAGATATTGCTAGCATAAGAGATAATAAGGGATGTCCCTATTATCAGAATACTACAATTGGAACTACTTTACCATATAACAGGAAAGGAACTATGAGAAATGAGCTTAGGTGTACTCTGACATATAGCACAGACAATGCCCAGATATGTGAAGTGGTGAAGAAATATTGGCCGGTATCTGGTCTACTTTGCAACCTGTAAGGACTGTACAGTGTTTTATATTGGAAAAATGAGCCAACAATTTAAAGAACGTATTCTAAGGCACCAAAAAGATATTATTCATCGGGATCAGCAAAATAGCAAATCATGTCATAGCCCATCCCACACATACTTTTGTTTTTCAGGTTATTGAATTAATATCAGTAACCAACAGGGGAGGTGATATTAAAAATTTGACGGAGAATAAAGAAATTAAATGGATATTGAACTTAAAGGCATGCAAGTCACTGGGATAAATGCTGTAGTCCAATTAAAACCAATCCTAAGAAAGAGGCGTGTCTCAGCTAAACCAAAGTAAAGTACTCAATACAAGGAACATGATTAGCTCACAAAAAGGAGTGTGTAGATGGAAGTATCTGAATGGCTAATAGTTATTTTATGTTTTGAAACTAAGAAACTGAAATTTCATTGAACTGAAGAAGGCTAACAGCTGAAAGCACTTTTCATGTGTGTTTTACTAAATAAGCTCACCAGAGCGAGCTTTTTAGTTTGGGATTTATTTTAAAACTTTTAAATAAAACTATTATTCAGAACTTATTATTGTGAACTGAGAGCACGTCAGCATAGCTGATGAGAGCCCTGTGGAAGTAAACGTTTTAAACTGTGAAATAAAAAAAAATTGTGGTTTTAATGAGACTTGGACTAATGAAAAAGGGCTTCAGTTTACAGTTTGAAAGCATTTGCTAACTTGGCATCAATCCTGAGGTTTTTAAGGGAACGACTAACCAAGACTACAACTTAAGAGTGAAAGTAAGTTAGCACAGCTGATGAGAACTCTATGAAGTAAGTGCTGTCTTAATTGCTAAATAGACTTGCTGTTTCACTATATTTCTGAAAGATCTTGGAATTTATAATTTGTTTCAAGAAATATATACATACGCCTAACACGCTGTAATTTGTGGAGATTATTACAATACAGCATTTCGGCTTGGTGGTGCATAAATTCTTTTCTCATATATTTAAGCCTAAGACTTCATAATTGTTAATTATTCAGACTGTCGCTAGAACCTAAGCTGCTCACTTAAGTAACTTAATTATCCTAACTTGTTATATCCTAACCTGTGATATTCAAATTGTGTAAACCACATTATCCTTAATACTGTAATGTAATATTGTACTCAGATTTTTGCCTTGCTCATTCAATTGTCATTCATATCCTATGGTTCTCAACTGTGACTCTTGCATTGTATGTCCTGATCATGTTGATCTATTGTATTGTATTATATTGTATGTATTGTCGATATTTTATTGTGAAGCTTTTCTCCCCTGGCCTCCACTGAAAATGGGCTTACTATGGCCCAGTGGACCATCCCAGTAAACTAATGCAAATCAATCAATCAATCAATAAATTAATAAATAACCTTCTTACGCTCTCTCCATGTGACCTACAAAGTGCAATGTAAATTTGTTTTTCCAATAAATCAATATAATTGAAGTCAGCACTTAGTGACAAACTCATTTTAAAACAAAATGTACTCCAAACGCCTCCTGTTTATTTGGCTTTCTTCTTTTTTATTACAAATGAAGACATTCCCTATAAAACACACACATTTTTCTTTCTTTTCTGAGTCCCAAATTCACCAGAAACTTTTATATAAATTGCTAATCACAAAATACCAATTTCATGGTTGTCCAGAAAAGCTTTTTTTTCATCTTTTGTTAGATACTTTAAATCAACAAATATTTTTGTCAGTCTCAGAATGCAACACAGTTTTGTCAGTTTATTATATTTGACATTAGATGTAAACATCTTTTGTATATCATCTTTAAAATCATAACTCATACCATATCCAAAACGGAAATAATCAAAGACCTGAAAACTATAATGAAATATTAATTCTGAATTTTTTCATTATCGACAGTCTGCCATAACTCTCACGACTGCTTTTCATTAAATAATTAGAAGCCTACATCTCATATCTACAGCTTCATTTTCTGGAACATATAACTCCATGCTCTCATGCAACAAAGTGAATTCATGCAACACAATTGTGATCCACCTTTCCAAAGAAGGATACACGTGAAAATTAAATTCATAATGTCTTTCTGGTAGCTCCAAAGCAGCCTGCAGTAAAAAGTTAACCAGATGTTATAATCATCAGTACTGAGTAGTAGACCATCTGTAAAACTGCAAAAGTATGCCTTTTTCCTACTAAACTTGTTTCAGCTTGTTGCTTAGTTACACTGAAGATGTTTCTTCTTATGCTCTACATATGTACTTGTGTATTGTATCTTTCAAGAACAGAGTAATAATGCTGTTCTACAAGCCAACATTCAGGGAAGGCAAACAGAAAAAGATGCAAACAAGACATAAAGTCCTTCTTAAAATGATTTGTTCTGATTATTCTAAGGACAGCAAAAACAATCAAAACTCATTTATTCAATCAGCTTAAATTGCTACAAAAAGTTAAATACCGATCTTTAATTCCTATGAAATTAAGTTTCTTTTGTTTGCGAATGTTAAATTAACCTGGAACATATCAAATCTAATTTATAAACACCAATGTTTCTCAAAGAGTCTGTCATAGTAGTTTTTTTAGGAAAATGTTTTTAATAATGTTATTTATATTGAGCTTAGTCAATTTTAGGACAAATTTTAATGATACTGTATTTGCCAGTTATGGTGTATGTTTTAATAACGAGCCCTGCTATTTGTGTTTTTTTTTTCCCATTGGGCTAGTACTTCATCTTTAGTGCATTGTGAATCAAGGACTACAGATGATACCTGAAACTAGTAACGCAGTTTACAACTATAGAAAAGGTATACGTAAGTTACTCTTTACTTTACATTAATTCATTCTTGTATACACAATTAATACAATTCTGGTTTGCAGAGGAGAGGAATTCACAAAAAATAAATAAAATGAATCATAGATGGAACTTGGGTCTATCACAGAATGCATATGTACATGCAGACAGACACACACACACACACACACATATACAAAATACTTTTACTTTTCTTTTTATCAGAAAGCAGATACTCTATCATTTTGCTCCATATATTTGTCATGGAGACAGAGATACATTTACAGTGATTTGAAACAAAAATGAATATGTATATTTATCATTCTTAGACTTAAGCATAGTTCTCTCTCTCTCTCTCTCTCTCTCTCTCTCTGTCTGAGTCCCTCTCTCTCTCTCTCTCTCACTATCCCTCTCACTCAGTATCTCTGTCATTTACTCTCTGCTTCATTCTGCCTCTGTGTTTATTTGCTACTTTAACCCTAGTCCTGTGCTATCCTTTTTATTTTTTTTTTGTTGTTCTCGTAACTATTGGTTTGGATAATATTGCAAATGATCTAGCATTATCAAAATATTTAATTATAGAGACCCCAAGGACAGCCACTCTAACACAGTTTTATAAGATTCAGAAGATTTAGTTCCTGCACTGTTATGCATTCTGATAAATGCAATGGAAAGTAATTATTTACACTGAAGAATTCTAAATGCAGTCCTCGAATTTCCTGATGAACTAATAAGTATACTTATGCAGTTTGCTACACTGGGCTGAAATATTGGTTTAATGAACATCACGATTATATCAGCCAAACTGGCTTGGTAAGTTTCCTTTTCAGAATTTCCTAAATAGTTAACAGGAAATTACATCATATGAATAATAAAAAATATATTGCAGAAGCATCTAGACACTAGTGTGAATCTACATGTTTAGTTGGAGGACAGAGTAAAGGCAGTTTTCAGTATTGTTGTTCTAATAGTAGTTTGAACCACTTATCATAAAAACATTGACTTTCAGTTTTGGTTTCTGTTTTTGCCCAATATGCAATAAGGAATTCACTCTGCAAATAGCATATGTTCAGGTTTGTTTTGTAATGGTGGGAAACTAAAGGTGTCAATTTTGAAATGCATTCTCTGAATATTTATTTTCCATAGATTCTGTTTGCAGTCGTATTGCCAATATAAATGATGTGTGAGCATGTGGTCATGTGGGGATGGTTTGAATTGTAGTATACAAAAGCTAATGAATTTGAATATGTGTAACTCACATTTGTAGTCTATTGGCTACAGATATGAGGAATGTGTCAATACTGTTGTATGTGGGTGCATTCAGGTGCATTACAAGATATTCTGAATTTCTCCAGTTTCAGATGTTTCACATTTTGTAACTAAGGTGCATCCTGAAAGGTTGTTAAATTAAGTATATAGTAAGGAGTAGAGTCCCATCCCAACAAACAATACATACGGCTGATTTTTTTTTTCTAATTTATTTTAAACTGAGCTCCATTGTGTTTCTTTCCATTTATGTGCTTTTATTTTATGTTTATTCTTATCAAACATGTACCCTCTTCTGTGGTTTTCTACAGAGCCTTTGAAAAGCTAAAATTTTTCTGAGTAAATGATTTTCTCCAAATGAAAGTGATAATTTGGTGATACTTTCTTGGCAAAGCAACATGCTCTGTTAACCATGTCTTCCCAAGCTGGCAAATATAGTATCCTCTTAGAATGACACCAGAAAAATAGCCAATTATTAAAATCAGTCATCTTTGGTTCATACTGTGGCATTATCCTCAGTGACAGTAATATGCTGCTCAGTGTTAGGCTCATACCAGTCTGAGACACATAATCTGAGAGCTCCATAATATCTCTCTTCATATAGTCCAGGGAGGTATGTCTCATGTGACTTAAACCTACATGGACTATGATAGAATCATACTGCTACCTGTGGTCTAGTGACTTGAGTGTGTGCATGATTTGCTGGATCCCAGCTCCAGATAAGCAACTAGCAGTTCTCTTCTCCTTGTTCAGCCTGGTTAAAGCCCCCCCCCCCTATATCTTACAATGGAGTTCCCTATAATGAGAGTCCTGGAAAGTATGTTTGCTTGCCTTAGGGGATTAGTGTTTGGGGATTCATTAAGTTTGACTATATATATATATGTGGTATTAGGTATTGTTTTTTCTGAGTGCTTTTGGGCTTGTTGAGGCATAGCTTTGACAACAGATGATCTAGGCTATATTTGCTGTTTTGGAAGACTGCATCCAAGTGCTTCAGCATGCACTAGTTTATTTGCGTGCTGAGTTCTTTGTGAAGTGGGTATTCTGTGCATGGTTTTGAAAACCGCATGTGGGCTTGTATGCAAAAGTTTAACCTCCAACATCATTGTGTAAGTACACCTCTCACATACTGTGTCTGTTTCCTTAAAGGTTAAGTGGTTGTCAGTAAACATGAGACAATTCATAGGTTCATAGGTAGGTACTAGGCTATTGGCCCTAGGGCCTATATAAACCTAGTCAAAAAGGTAACCTGGCTTTCGCCACCCAAGAAAATTATTTTCCTGTGCCTCTGTTGAGCAGTGCCCTAGAGGTGATCCCCGGGCTGAATTTCATATTTCCCATTCAATCATCAAGATTTTTTTGAAGAGTGCTAATGAGGATCTTTGTTTGATATAGATAGGTAGTTTGTTCCAGAGTATGGGAAGTCTCTGGGACAGGAATCTATCCCTCCAGCATGTTCTGTTTATTGTGGTGACAAGGTTTAGGTCCCTAGAGCATGTAACTCAGAGGGATTAGGATTTCTTTAAGTGGAGCATGTCCAACAGCTCTGGGTTTGACATAGCTTGGTATGGTAGGCAGAGATTGCCTCTGAGTAGGTGATATACAACGGAGTAAAACTGTCGTTTTTTGAGACAGTCTATGTAGGGCATCTGTTTGAGGCTGGTAATCCTCTTTGTGAGGTATTTCTGCAGCCTACTCTATAATGGGTCTAATGAGTGATAAGTAGAGGGGAACAATGACCTCTTTTTTCCTGGATGAGCAATCTTTTGTGATGAGGTGTGCCATGTAGAAGGATTTCCCAATCCTGACTACTGTGGCGATGTGATTATCAAAGGAGATTCTACTGTCCACCTGTGTCCCAAGTTCTTTTATCACACTTGTGGTGTTAAGTCAACTACCACCTATGCGGTAGCTCATGGGTACAGAGTTTTTACCAAAGGGGATGACAATGCACTTTTTGGCATTGAGCATGAGGCCATGGCTTTAACACCAGGCATCTGTCTCAGTGAGGCCCTTTTGTAGGATGTCCACATAGTTAGGAGTTTCAATTATGGCTCCTAGTTTGCAGTCATCTGCAAGCTTCATTAGCAAAAGACCTTCTGTGTTAGCCTGTACTTCAGAAAAGTAGATACCAAACAGGAGAGGACCCATGACTCAACCCTGTGGTACTCCACTTGTGACTGGTATGAAGTCGGATTTGGAGACTGCTACTTTCACAGTGTGGGTTCTGTCAGTCAGCCAGTTGGCAACTCATCTGGTGACATAGGGATTTATACCTAGTTTAGTGAGTTTATCTATAATTCCAGAGTGGGGGATGGTGTCAAAAGCCTTGGCAAGATCTACATAGGCTGTGTGAACCACCTTACCCTCCTCTATGGCTTTGGTGACTGCTTCAAAGAAGTCTATCAGGTTTAGGAGACATGATCTGCCTTTTACAAACCTGAACTGGGTGGGCTCCAGAGTTTGGAGATTACCAATGTCTTTGTTTATAAGTTCCTTGATGATACATTCTATGACCTTGCAGACCACACTCATTAGGCTAATGGGGCGGTAATTCCCGGGGTCCGTGGTGGCTCCCCCTTTGTAGAGTGGGATAACCATCGCTGTACCCATGTGTGGGTGAATGTAGCTGTAAAAAATGATTGCTCTTCACCTGAAGAGCTGAAGGGATAGGGTGCACAGGGTGCTGGGTGAGCCAGTTACACCACTAGTGGAAAAAGTACTTAAATAGCTTATACAACAGACAATAGCAAAGAAGAGGGGAGAGACAGACTCTGGAAATCAGATTTCCATAAGGAGTGGAGACTAGAGTCACAACACGAATAGGGTGGGAAGTTTGGAAAAAATTAAAAGCAAGCTAATTACAGAGGGATCCAATCAAACAAAGCCAGTATTGGAGATCTTTTTGAAACTTGGTATGTTTGTTATTGATGTTATTGGCACAAAGAGCAGGGAAAAATGAAAGTACTAGAATGCATCTTTAAACACAAAAATGATAAGCATAATATTAAACTGTAGGATCAAAACTGGAAAATCAACAACTGGAAAGCAATGAAGCACAAATCCTGGAGCAGAAAAAAAAAGTACTCTCACTGCTGATTTCTACTGCAGTGTATGGCACCAGACTATGCAGAAATTTACCAGTAACATTGTTTATGGGAAATGCAGTAATAAGTGACTAAATACAGCTCACATCTGGCAGTAGTTCACAGTCCTGCTACAGCTGTGAATGAAACTACATGACTAAGGCCCAACAGGGTTTTAAATATAAATAGATAGCTTTTGCAAGTAACTATTTTTGTGGAGTTAACAGGGAAACATATATACATTAGGAAGACCGTATAGAGATATAAGACTTTAATGAATAATTAAAAATGTAAATAATCAAAATATTCTCCATATGTAAAACTGACAAACGTAATGTAGAAATAAATTAGAATTTGCTCTACCTTTGAAATTAGCATTTTTAAATAATACATACAAAGCTAGTGTTTAATTATGAAGTATTGATCTTTTGAGAGGCAAAAAAGTTGTTCATATCTTGAGAGATAACAAGTTGGAGTTGATGGGGAAGAAATATTAAATGTAAATGAAAGAACACATGAGCAAAACTGAAATAATCCAGGCTAAAAGGGAAAAGAAATGAAATGTGGATCTAATATCCAAATTGAAATAATCTTTATGTACAGTTGAGGCTAAAGGGTAACTCCTGGGATGATATAACCCATTTTGTAACAAAGCTAACCAGTTCCCCTACAGAATTTCAAAGCTTAAAACTTCAAGATTCATATGATCAAAGACCATATGTTCGAAGTTTTAAAACTTTGAAATCCTGAACGGAGATCGGCATGCGCAGAACGTGAGATTTACCTTTTTCTCGCTGTTGTGCAATCTCAGAGTTGGTATATTTAATTTGCGGTGGGTGTGGGGGCCGCAGGGGGGCTTGTCCCCTGAAAAAACATGTTTTGTGATGCATTGACTGCTTTTTGGGGGGATTCTAAATTTTGAGATTCCAAGATCTCGAGGTTCTGAATTCGATATTCTGAACGTTGGGATTTTGGTCTTTTGAAATTAAGAAATGAATCCAGCTAACCATATGATATTCAAGGATATACATTTGTGTGTAGGAAACTCTTGCACTTATAACTGGGCACACAAGTGAAAGTGGAAGAAACTCGTGTACTTAGTGTTGCATACACAAGAAATGCTAATGGTTGTAAATTTAACAAATGATAGACATAATTGGAAATACAGTTTATATGCTAACGTTTGTAAATATAACAAGTGATAGACAACTGGAAATACAAAATTTATATGCTAACGTTTGTAAATGTAACAAGTGATAGACATAATTGGAAATACAGTTTATATGCTAACGTTTGTAAATGTAACAAGTGATAGACATAATTGGAAATACAAAGTTTATGCGTATTTATAACTCTGAAATATTTATTTTGAAATTAAAGATGCAGAAATCAGTGCTGTTATAGTTATTATCACAGTGCCTTGTTTTAGTGCCAGTAAGATAACATCAGCTGAATAAATTGGTCATCAAATTCATGGAATCCATGCCACCTTAATCCCTATATATATATATATATATATATATATATATATATATACATATTGTTTTATTAATATCAGGCAAATGAACAGTGAGGTGGGATGAAGTAATATGCAGTCAGCATAAACTCATTTTTGCTTAAAATCCTAGACAAATGGCAGCTAAATAATACATCTTCAACATTATTCTAATTTAGCTCACAGCACTAATTTGTTTGTAGCAGCTGGATTATAAAAATATTGGTTTAGAAATATAGTACTATGCTAAAATGAGTAATAACTATGGACATAAACATTAATTATCATTACTCTTACCATACTTACATACTTGCATATTGCAGACATTTGGAAATAAACTATATACTTTTTGAGTATACTGTAGAGGTAACTTGAAAAGCCCATATGATAGTTTTAAGGACATGTAAAAATGATGCTCACTGTAATTATATATTAATGTGGAGTAGTCAGGTTAGAAGAACTTTATAGATATTTGCTTATCATTCATGTAATATCAATGGTCAACACTTACATTTCAAATGTGATGTGGAAGCCATTTCCTTTGTATTGTTAATCAAATATGTGTAAGATATGAACAAAGTTCAGCTGCTTGTCAAATGTAAGAGAGGAATTAAACTTTCATAACTTATTTACAAACTGACTTGCTTCAACTAGCAGCAGTCATATTATTTGTGTCTATATTATCACTCGGTTGCTGACAAGAAAATATTACATTAAGGTATTTGATTTGTTACTGTGTTGTCGGTCTGACTGATGTGGCAAAATTTATTAGAATTAGTCCAAAAGGATCTTTATACCAGTCATGCATATACAAAAATATGAAACTAGTAGTTCAAATAAGAGTGAGGAATATTCTACACAGATATATTAATAGTATACTCTCCAATAAAGGGATGAGGTACTTGTATGAATGGTTAGTGGGATAATTTCTTTCTAGTTTTATACAAGTACATTAAATGATGTTTCGCCCTGGAGTCATAATTGTTTGCTAGCATTCTCATGCTACTTAAGAAACAATGTTTTTTATACCAAGAATAATATTGATTTATATTCCCCAAAGTTTATTTATATCAGTCACTATTAGTTATTGCATATAACTGATTTTATTCTGCCATTATAGGTTACTTGTGTTACTGGAATAGTATTTTACTTGCTGGATCTGTAAGTATCTCTGTTAAGGTATTTGACAGCAAGCCATCAGTGCAGATATTTTTTTTTAGCCCAGGCAGTTTTAAGAAACGTGAATATGATCTTGCATTATATTTGAAAATAATATAGGACTGAAATCTTGCCAAAAATGGAATTTTGGTTGATTAAATTCCACTTTAGATTGTTGAATTACACATTTAAGTAGTTAAAGAAAATAAGCTGAAATATAATTAGAGGAAGAAATATACTGAAATATCTTCATGATAATATTAAGTGGAAAAAGCTTTACTTTCTAAATTTGATAATTTACTTTTACATGTAATTTTATGACTTGGATCATTACAAAAGAAAGTGGTTTAAATACTGATGCCACTGAATGTATGGGGGAGATTAGAAACTCTGTTTACTCCATTGTGATGATGCCTGACATACCTAACCCCTGTTAATATTAGTTTAAGTGTATTCCATGATAATTTATATGTTTCTTATTTAAAAATATCAAAGATTTTGAAAGGCACCATTGACAATGTCTGTATGTGTGAAGACATATTGGTAACACTACTATTAGTCATGTAGTCTGTCATCATGTTGAAAACTTCTGTAGATGGACGATTGCATGTTAATTGTGTTAATATTTTACAGGAGAAGGACATATTTTGTCACAATTGCTGTGTTTTGGCTTTTGACTGCAATACTTGGAGCAGGAGGGTAAATCTTATTATTGCTTTACAGCATTTTTATTTTCTGCAAGTTTGTGTGATACTATTGATAATATCTGTCTATCTATCTATCTATCTATCTATCTATCTATATAGAGAGAGGGAGACACAGAGAGAAACTGGAGGGTATAGAGACAGATGGTCCACAATGAGGGATGCAGAGGTAGTTGCTGACCTCCAGAAATTAGTCATTTGTCTGAGGTAAGCAATACATGCAATTAACTTTAATACATTTCCTAATATTGTTCAAATGTTGTATTCATTAATTTAATTTAGTTAAACTTGGCATAACATATTTGATTATACTTTTAAGATTTAACTGGATGGTATTCCATCATTTCATCTATAGTGGCTTGTCACTTGGCAGATCAGAGTTAAAACAGATAATCAGGATGCTTTTGAGAATCTCCATAGTAATTACAGCATGCTCTGTAATATGGCATCTTTAAATGACAGCCATATTAGAAAGACAGACATGCTACTTCCCAAAAGGAAATATTCAACTGTATGTGCTAATTAACCTTGTTTATTATTCTATGATAATGGTAAATAGCAAGTGCTACAGAAAGAACCCTGCTATCTCCCTTTCAAAGGGGAAGAGAGTCATTATGATGTATGTGGATTGAAATTGCAATAAAAAATTTAGGGTGTCCTGTTATTTTTAGACTTAAAAAAATTATACCTTCTACTGGGCAAAACAAATGTATTTTTCAGGCACATAGCATGCAGGATTGTTTCCTTTTGAAGTAATACCTAAAATGGTAATGGAATTTCATATTGCCCTGTGTTTGTTGCATTATGTAAAAAAAAAAATCAGGTTAAATGAATCAACATTAGCATTAATGGCATATGGAATTTTGGTAATAATGAATGTGTAAAGCTTAAGAGGTCCACTCAGAAAAACAAAGGTCAATATAATGCAGACAGTCTTAGATCTTTATTAGTCTTAGAAAGTCATATGACTGCTCCGTATCCCTTATGGTTGTCCTCATCTCTCTTGCATCAGACCTCACTCTTCTTTACTACCTGTGCTTGCTCCTGTATGTTTATTTCTGATTCTACAATCCATGTGTGATCCTCTCTTCTATGAGTTATTCCCTTATTCTTTGTTGCTAACAGTTTCTTTTGTTTATTATGTATCTCAGAGGCATTTGAGTATTTATTTCTCACATTTTTGGCTGTATACTAACTGATAGCAGACAGTTTGATTATATTAGGTGAATTTACTGATCATGTGTAATGACTGAAGTCACTTGCTTTATTCATTAATAGCAGCAATTGCTAAATAGGTGTGAATGTACAACTGTACCTGTGTGTGTGTGTGTGTGTGTGTGTGTGTGTATGTGTGTGTGTGTGTGTGTGTGTGTGTGTGTGTGTGTGTGTCTGTGTGTGTGTGTGTGTATATGTATATGTGTGTGCTCATGCCGGAGAGTTTCCACCCAAAAATATACTAGGGGATTGCTGTGGTTAACAAATAGGTAAAAATGTGCAATACCAATAATTGAAGGTACAAGGTTTAAACTCAATTAGCTGAAACTGAGAGGTTTGCCATAGAATGCATCTAAAATAAGGACACTCAACGGTTGGAGCAAACAACATAGAAAAAATGAAAGGCATGGGAATAATACATGCACACGAATGCGGAGGCGGAGTGAAGTATAGAGGAAGGCGGGAATTGATTAATTTTTGTAATACTGAATTGATGATAAATATACAAAAGAATATATGTGAGCATATTGCGACTATGTTAATATGCTTTGTTTTCTTTTATATAAATGTAAGTCTCCCTATGTCTTAAATGAGGGTCTATATTAAAATCGCAAAGAGGAGTTACATCGAACGCCTCTTCAGCGACACATAAAGAACAAATGCACTAAACCGCGAATGGTCAAAACAAAGATTTCTTTCCCTGGGAAAGCAATTGCTAGCACCAAACACACACACACACACACACACACACACACACACACACACACACACACACACACACACACACACGCACACACACACATACCCACACACACACACACACTCACACACACACACACACACACACACACACACACACACACACACACACACGCACATACAATTTAAAACATAATTAAGCGCCCCCCACACACCTCCTAACTAAATATACCAACTTCGAGATCACACTACAGTGGGGTAAAGGGCAATGCTACAGCTCAGGCCAAGTGATTTTTTTTCCCTGGAAAAGAAATCGCTGCCCTGAGCATTTGCTATTTTCAGACTTCAGGCTATATGTGTCTGCAAAATGGCATTCACTGTAATGCTGTTTCGCTGATTTACTATAGACCCCTTAAACGGTAATTCAATAAAGATGCTAAAAAAAAAAAATCAGCGTCATGGACAGTAGCACAGTTGTTTATAAGGGGAAGAGTCATAAGTCATGTCAGAATAACTGCTTTATGCAACTGTGGTACACAGTGTCCTTTTAGATAGATGAGGACAACCAACAGGCTGCATGCTGGATCAGTAGTGTAGTATAAACACTGTAAGTGATGTGGTCATATGTATGTGTTTTACCAGTGCTAAGTGGGTTGGGAATACAACTTATAGCAAAGATCCATGTTAATAATATTTGGAGGGGTTTAATTTTCCCCATTTGCCAGACTGTACCCCCTATAAAGCCCACCAGCTCTGGATCAGTAGACTACTGGACAGCCTGTGTCCAGTTGACAAACTTGATTACCAGGGATAGCTCTGTTGAGCACAATGTATCCATAATAATCAAGCAACCTGCCAAAAATGAGTTAAGGATTGTTACATTGAATATAAGATTCACTGATTGGAACTGAGACTGGAAATGCATGATGGGGTAGTAAGGAGGAAACTGGGAATTCTGGGAATCCAGAACATGAGTTGGAAGGCTACTGAGGAAGATTTCTAGATTGGACAGACACAAAATGGTGTGAGAATCATAATGAGAGAGACAAACATCTGACTACACTAAGGGATGTGATCAAAATCAGTGAGAGATTCTTGACAATCAGATTACAATGGAAAAATAGAGTAGTGTTCATAATCACAGTCAGTAGCTGCAGGACCTCCACAGTAAAGTGGGATAAAATGAGTTAGTCTTGAAACCATTTGACCTAAATGTCTGTTATGAGATATACAGAAATTGGTAGAAAGATTTCATAGAACCATGGGCAAAAGGAACAATAAAGGAGAGGACTTTTGTTTGGTTTAGTGTGGTCAACACATTGTTCTCCAAAAGACACAGTCACAAGATCCCATACTAAAGTTACCAGCATGCAACTCCGATGCAGTTCCAATTAGTAAGGAAAGAGCACTGGGATCAAATGATGCAAAGTTATCTTAAGTGAAATGATGAGCCATTAGTTTAAACTGCAGCACAGGTGTAGCTAATATGGGGTAGAGGTGGCAACTGCCCTGGGCAAAAAGTGTTAGGTTGCATGATTGGCAGATCCTAAGCAGTCTTCAGAATCCAGCTTTCTCTGAGTGTGAAATGAACAGCAGCAGTTTCTTGTTAAAATTATATCAAGCAGGTTTCTACAGTTTAACGTACAGAAAAGTTTATTTTTAGCTCCTCATTTCTGCTAAGGAGTATAGATGGGGAAGAATGGACCTGTCTTGCTTGTTATATAAGGGACATAAGTAGATCCAGATCAGGAATGGACTTTTTTTTGCTCCTCAACTTAACTATGTGGCTACAGGTCTGAATCACAGATGGCCAAATGCAACTACAAGAAATGGTAAGAGAAGTTTATATGACCAATGGAGACTATGCTGGAACCCTGGAAGTTAACTGAAGCAAAAGCACATAAGTTCATGGACATATTCATGGCTGTAGCACCTCAAAAAGAAGAAGAGGAAATAGGTGGATTTTGAAATTGACTGTTTCTCAAAACAGCATGCACAAAAACAATGGAATAGTCTCCATTAAACCCAGGTGTGGAAATAAGGTGCATAAGAAAAGCTGCCGCTGTAATGCAGAAGGCCAGGAAGATATCAAAAGAAAGAAAGAAGAAGGGCAGAAGGAAGTGAGAGAAAATAGGTCGCTCGATAAGGAGAATGAAAAGACGACACATAATTCAGCAAGCATATAAACAAACAAACTATTTACAAAACATGTTAGCACAATATGAAGTGACAGATTGAGCACCTAGGCATTTACAGTGATAATACAATAATAATAATAGATGCAAAATCACATGTTATGATGTACTATTAAACTGCTTTTAATCTGGTCTGAATAGGGGACTTAAAACACAGTAATATCGATTGGCTAGAAGTGAGTTTTTTTAGACTCTGAATAAAATGAAAATGGTTGGGTGGACAGAAGGCATAGTAAATATTTACTAGCCAGGGGCACATTTTAGAGGTTATATTAAATGAAATGTTCTAAGAAATATGAACAAACAGTTTCAGTACTTGGTGCAACAGTTCAAGATGACGGAGTTCTCAAATATATTTCATTTCATATCATTGCTGAGGAAAATATATTTCCCTCTATATATATTTTCTGATGGTTACTTTGATACATTTTTAATATATTGAACAAACTTTTACAGCAAATGATAATATCCGACAAAACATGCATAACACATTCTAGCAACTAGGCTGTTTCTATCATGATTATGATTTGTCAAACAGGAAAGTCGGAATACATAGGACATATTCACTTTTTTTTTCTCTCTATTAAATATGCCTTAAATAGCTGCAGAACTAATGTACAAAAATGTTCTACAAAATGGTTCTTCACATAATTAAGTGACTGATGTACAGCAAAAAAAAAATAAAAAATATGCACTTAAAAGTACTCCAGAATGATAGCTATGAATTATAAGGGACAGAATTCAAATCAGGAATTTAATGTAGCAGATGAAGTGAATAATTGCTGGTATCATGAAATAAAAGTTAACATTTCTAAGTCTAATAGCAGTATGAGTTTAAATGCTAATTAAATTATATAGTACATCATGTTTCTTCACATTATTAATGTGAATCTGAACCATACAAATACAGAAGTTTTGCAGAAAACAAATGCAACACTTGTGTTTTACCAAGATATATGCTGAAAACATAGATGCATCAATATAGTTCAATTGCAGTTAGAGTGAATTACACTTTTGTCATACTGCATAATGAAAAATACAGAATTACTATTAGAGCTTTATGGCTTCCTCTTTCTGTGTTAAAGTATCAGTGTTTGGAGATGTAACAAGTGACATTTTATGTACTGTTGCGTTAAAAGAATCAGCTTTTAGTAGACTTCTGTCGCCATTGTTATATGGCTATTAAAAATGTGATAAAAAAAAAAAAACAGAATCAGGATCTGGAGTTATCAACAGATTTTCTTTAGAGACAAGACATTAACATGATTAATCGAAACACCTTCCATATATACAAAAAAGCATCATCATCATCATTCAACATCTTCATAATTGACATTTTGCAGAAATGAGAATAATTACAATAAAGATTTTCTTTACAGTAGCACTGCTAATTATCCCTCAGAAATGTGATCAGCTTACCATATTCACCACCACAGCCCTAATTAATTTCCCTAACACCATCAACCTGAGAAATTCAAACCAACAATTAGTATCAATTTTCCTAGACATGTCAAAAGCATTCAAAACTGTCTCACATCAGAAATTCCTTAGTACTCTTCCTTCACTAATCCTATCAAAGACTTCCCTGTCCTTGTTCCGAAGCTATATTTCTGACAGACAACAAGCAGTATGATGGAAATCCTAACTCTCACCACTTCTGCCTGTCTCATTTGGATGCTAGGACCCCTTCTTTTCACCATCTTCTCCAATAACTTAGCCTCATCCACAGCACATGCTAAAGTAGTTCAGTATGCAGACGATTCAGCTTTAATCTGCTCAGCAGATATCTTACCAGACCTCTAAATAGTAGCCCAACAAGCTGTTAATTATATCAAAACATATCTAAGTAAATCACAACTAATCCTTAACCCAAAAAGACACAGTTAATGCTTTTTACCAGTAGCAAACAATCACTGACCACACCTCCTTTCACCATTCCACCAGCAAACAACAGTCATCCAACCAGTTGAGCATACAACACTCCGTGGTGTCCTATTCAACAACAAACCAACACATAGCCATCACAATTAAGAAAGTTCACATCAGACTTGGCTCACTGTACAGAAGCAAGCCATTCCTCACTGACAATACCAGACTAGGCATCTCCAGAACCTTCCTCCTCTCTATGCTCCTATATGCTTTCTCCCCCTTTACCAACTTAAAAAAATCAGAAATAACCAACTTGGAAACTTCCTACAACAAAACAGCTTGCTTTGCAGCCAGCCTTCCCCACCAAACCCACCATTGTATTGCTCTATATAAATTAAATTGGCTCGAGCTACCTAACCTTTTCCATCTCTACCAACTTAAATTCACACACACTATCATTTTCCATCCTGGTAGTTGCCCATCCCTTAAGGAACTTGTTCCTTACTCATGCACACAAAGTTTATGAGCTTCAGACAGAGACTTTCACACAATAAACAAAGCTAACAACACTTACGGTAAAGCCCTGTTCTCAAATCAAATACCCAAATTATGGAAGTCGCTATCCCACATCCTACAAAACACACCTGAATCTACCACTTTCAAACTACTACTATTTGACCATGTATCCAAGAACTGGCATTGCTCCGGCTCCAAACCTGACTGACAAGATATCTATAACTCTGTCAACACACTTTCCACACCTTACCTCATTTTCTCCCTCTCCTTAGTGTTTATTAATACTCAAAATATTTATAAAGGAAATCGAATTTGTTCATAACTATTACTTAATATGTACACAGTAATAATTTTATTTTTCTCTCAGTGATCTTCATTGAAATGCTTGTGTGTTTTTCTTTTCGAACCTGTAGCTACTAGAAAACTGTATTGAATACTGCTTTGTATAGACTAATTAGATGATGCATATTTTGCATCTAAATGTATGTATACTATTGTACTATCTAATTATTGTATTTTGTTTATGTTTCTGTGGAGCCTTTCTCCCCAAACCTCCGCTGAAAATGGGCTTCTGGCCAAGTTGGACTTTCCCAGTAAACAAATGTAAATACATACATACATACATATATACCTACCTCCATTCATACATACATACATAAATAAATAACAACTTTATATTTCAGTATTTCCTTGCTTAGTTTAATGGCTCTGATTTTGTAGGATCAAATTATTATCATTTTTGAGACATGATTCCTTGTTTTTGTTATCTGATTTGGAAAACTTACAATTTTCTTTTAAATAACATGAAAAAGCTGTAATTTGTAAGTAAGAGGTTGAGAGTAAAGCAATGCTTTATACACTGGAATACATGTTGGTCTATAAAAAGTTAATATAATAGTTCAGTAAATGTATTTATTTGACATTTGTTGACGGAGATCGTCCGACTGAGCTGAAGAGCCCTTTTTCAGCAGAGGCCCGGGGAGAAATGCTGCAATATATTATACAATTTTCATTATAAATTTGCATTAAACTACAATGTTATAGGGTTATTACAAGGCATTAAGTAGCAATACAATGTTATACAGTGTCCATAATCAGCAGTATGCCATAACTATTTACAAGATGTATAAAAATAAATATGTCATTAAGATGAATATAGTTTTTGGGGTAGGCGGTTACAAAAACCCAGTTTTATCATAGTGTATTTGCATGAAGGCAAGACAATTACAATATAATGTTTGTCTGAGGCAATTTGCTTAATAGATTTTTAGAAGACAGTAGAAAGAGTAGTCAATGAAGATTAGAGAGAGCTAGTGAGGAGAGTGAGTTAAGGGCAGAAAGTAGATTAAGGTATGGGAAGTAGGGGATGTTTAAGGAGGGAGTGTGCAGTGGCAGGACCAGTGACTTTTAAAGTGGTCTTTGGTGGCTGTCTTAAATTGTTTAGAATGTGTAAGTGTCCTGATTTCTAGTGGGAACCTATTCCAGGCAATAGTGGGGTGATAGCTGTACATGTTGCATCCAAATTTAGATTTGGGTTTGTTATTGCACTGTATGCGATAGAAATATAGGCAAACTGGTTCCCTGAATGCTTTTGTCTGCAAACACATTCCCTACAACACAGTCATCAACTACAGAGAGTCTATGGGTTCGAGCCCTTCCCTTACACCACATACAGCATGGGAATGAAATAGGGAAGAGGTCTAACAAGAGTCACAAGCAAATTGGATAATTATGGTGGAAGTGTACTTCATTGTTGCTCATATCTAGTTGCTTAATTCCACCTCTAAAGCCTAAGGTGCAGTCTGAATTTCCTATGTTTCGATCTAATAATTTCTGTCTTCTCATACATTCAGTCTGGTATTTTTTGACAACTGTTTCATCCTCAAGGCCTACTTGGATTTCTGTAATCAGGTAATTTAATTTTTTCCAATAACATAATCAACACAAATAACTTTCCATCCTCTCCCTTGATAAAGCAAAGTTTTTCCATTGTCAGTATAAATATTTTAATACAGTATGTTTCCAGAAATATGGATCAGTCATACCCTTCTATACATTTTACATCATCAACAGACTGGTAATAATGTATGAAAACATTAGCTAATCTTTAAGTAGTTTAGAAAGAATGTAATGCAGATTGTTCCTCAGCTCATAGGTTCATAGGTTCATAGGTTCATACTAGGCTATCTGCCCAAGGGCATTTATAAGCCTAGCCCATAGTTATGTGGCTTTCGCCACCCCTTTAGTTTGAATAAAAACTATGCCTATCATTTTGCTGTGCCTCTGTCAAGCAGTGACGCTGAAGTAATCCCTGGGGTATATCTGCAATCTCCCATCCATTGGTCAAGATTCCTCTTGAACAAGACCAGAGAGGTGCTCTGCCTCACATGTACCGGGATTTTGTTCCACAGCATAGGGAGTCTCTGGGTGATGAATCTGTCCCTCCAGCACATTCTATTTATAACCGTGTCAAGGTTTAAGTCTCCCGCCCTTGTGGTTCTGAGGGATCTAGATTTTTTGAGGTGAAGCATATTCATCAAATCTGGGTTTGACATGGCCTTATATGTCAGGCACAGGTCACCTCTGAGCAAGCGGTATGAGACTGAATAGAGCTGGAGTTCTTTCAGTCGGGCAGCATAAGACATATTTTTGAGACCCTTTATCCTTTTGGTGAGGAACTTTTGGGGCCTTTCAAGCTGCAGCAGGTGTCTGGTCAGATAACCGAACGGGGCATTGTACTCAATCATAGGTCTAATGAGTGATGAGTACAGGGGGACGATGACCTCCCTTGATCTAGATGTGAATCCCTTCATGATCAGGTGGGTGATATAGAAGGTTTTCCTAACTACTTTAGCAACATGAGTGTCAAAGCGAAGGCTACTGTCAACCTGGGTCCCCAGATCTCTGATGACTTTTCTGTGCTCAGTGGATTGCCACCTATATGGTAGCTAGGGGTAGCCTTGTTTTTCCCAAAGGGTATGACTATGCATTTTTGGCGTTTAACTTCAGGCCATGGCTCTGGCACCAGTTATCCATTTCTGTGAGGCCCTTCTGGAGGATATCTGTGTCAGATGTGTTTTCGACTATGGCGCCCAGTTTGCAGTCATCTGCAAACTTTGTCAGCCATAACCCTCCTGTGTTTGCTTGTACTTCAGAAAAGTAGATGCCGAACAAGAGTGGACCCAGGACTGAGCCCTGTGGGACACCACTTGTGACAGGCTTTGAGTCTGACATGGCTCCAGCAACTCTGACCCTGTGGGTTCTGTCACTTAGCCAGTTTGCAACCCATCTTGTGATGTATGGGTTTACATTCAAGCTGATGAGTTTTTCGATGATACCTGAGTGGGGTATTGTGTCGAAGGCCTTTGCCAGGTCGAGGTAGGCTGTATGGACTGCCTTTCCTCATCAATGGCCTTGGTGACTGTCTCGAAAAAGTCAACCAAGTTTAAGAGGCAGGATCTGCCTTTGACAAAGCCAAACTGAGTTGGATCCAAGGTCTGCAAGTTCCCTATGTCTTTATTTATGAGTTCCATTATGATCCTCTCCATGGCTTTGCAGATAAGGCTTGTCAAGCTAATGGGGCGGTAATTTCCAGGGTCTGTGGAGGCACCGCCCTTATGAAGTGGGACCACAGTCGCCGTGCGCCACTCCTTGGGTACGTATCCTGAGGTGAGGCTAAGATTAAACAGCTGTCCTAACTCATCTTTTATTATGAGCCCAAATTCATATGTCTGTCATTCTACTATGACCAACATTATGCAAAAAACCTCCTGTCAGTAGCATAGTTTATATTTTTACTTATTCCTATTGCTTTAAACTGCATTAACCTCAACTACTGTCTATTACTAGAGATATTGTACAATGTGTTTATAGATATTTCACACAAATGCTTGGTTGACTCCTGCCTTGCTACTTTTATTACTGAATGCTTATAAGTATTATCACTGCATTTTTCCCAAAGTAAAGTGTGGTACTAGATATTGGATCACTCCTGCCTTACTACTTTATCACTGAATGCTTATAATTGTTTTACTGCATTTTTCCAAGAGTAAAGTATATTACTAGATATTGTATGCTGCACTGATATTGTATACTGCATTGAATCAAATATATTATGTGTAACCAGACATCTAACTAGATACAATGTATTGTAAACTACTAGATTTTCAAACACTGAGTAAGCTATTTCATGTTCCACCAGTGTACCTGAGTAAATAGTTGATGCTGGAATATTTTATCCTAGTCACAGACACCCACTTACTACTCCTGCAAACTTAAGAATTGTGTTGTTGCTAACATATTGTATCATGCAGCCATCTGTTTTTGTTTCCTGTATTGACAACAATTTTGCAACTGCTGTTCTCCCTATCCAATTTTAATCACTTTCCTTCTACACTTTCTACCTCTATCGGTCATCTGATTATCCTTAAACAGCCAAGTAACTCTCTCCTACTCCCCCCAGTTTTACCTCCGTATATTCTTTCCTACTGAGATATTATTCCATTTTCTGTCCCATCCTCCCACCTGTATTTACTACTTCTAAGCACTGTTATTCACCACTGTAAGTCTAATATCTCTCCCCACTAATCCCTGCTGCCCTGCTCTAACCTGTGTCTCCTCTCTATATTTTTTACAGGTCCCTGATACCTAAAGCAATCAGGCTTGTATAACCCTAGCTAACCCCTGAAGACCTGCCCTATCCAGAATACTGCTCAAGTTGAGGAATCCCTCTACAGCAACAGTAATTGAGCATATGTTCAGTGTTAATAAGACACACTCCTGACTGTATTTCCCTACTCTTGTGTCCCATTGAGTCCTGCTCCTGGTCAGCTACATACCATCCCTGTGTATCCCCACCACACAGGTAAATGTTAATTGGCCTTTAGACTAGACATCTATCTCCCCATCCCTCTGACCTCTCACTAGCCTAGCTCTCTTTCTTATCCTCATATCTTCCACTGTATCTCTCCTCTTACCTCCATCTCCTTCTCCAACCTGTCTTCGCATTTACCTCCTCTCTCACTTAGACTACGTAGACTATAGCTTCACCACTTCTGTTCTGTTGCCCCCTGGCCTGCCTGAGTTCACCCCACCTTCCTCCATAGTCTAGCTCTAGATATCCTATGCTCTTTCCCTCCTCATATATTTAGGAACAGTGTCTCTCTTTGAGTAAAATAAATAGTGTAAAGTTAGGAGCAACATAGCTTTTCCATTAGAGTAAATTGCTACCAGCAAACTCTGTTATATAGTGCTCTGTTAGCTGATTGTTTTCCAGAACTGCTGCTGCTCCTCTAGGACAGTGCTATCCCACTCCGTTCGCTTCATTCACTTCGCTCCTCTACCCTACCCCCATTCCCACACACCCCATATTGCAGTTACAGTTATAGCAGCTAACCACTTTCTCCCCAGCACCACACACAATCAATTAGACATATCATTACTCCCCAACTCAAACTTAACACACCACACCATTGACGCCAACTCCCTTAATTGCTTATCTAACACTCAGTTGACAGCCCCTTCTTACACTCACCACTACCTTCCCACTACTAAAGGTAATACAAAACTAGACATAGCAAATCAATAAAGTGACTTTCCTAGACATAAAGGTAGCTTTCTTCACATTAACTATGTTTATTCTTCTCCTACTATCCAGCCTTACATCCTACCACACCCAACTTCATCACACCTATCTAACTCACTGCCAAATAGAAACCATAGCTAGTACACCACAACTGAAACAGTTCCCCATATGTCCATCCAACCTTACCAAAACCCACTAATTCTCCTACAACAATAATAAACCAACAAACAAAATCAACCCCCACTTATCCCAGAAACAAAATAAAATAATGCAAAAACTTCTCAAACTTTACTTTTATCTAACTCAGAAACTCACTTGTTGTGGAGATATACACCCTAACCCAGGACCAAATTCTTCACTCCATACAGACCTTAACCAACCAAACCCTTTATTTATTTCTTAAACATTAACGTAAGAAGCATACTGAACAAAGTTGAAAACCTCCATGCCCTACTGGCTCTATATAAACCAGATTTAGCCATACTAACAGAAACCTGGCTTCGACCAGAACATCATGATAATGAAATTACACCCCCTGGCTATAATATTATATGTAAAGAGAGGCAAATAAAAAATGGAGGAGGTGTAGCCATTCTGTATCAAAATAATCTCACACTGGAACAGCTTAACTGCAGCTCTCAAGACATTATTGATATAGAACTCATTCTTGTTAAATTAAAACTAAACGCTAGTCAACTCATAGTAATAGCAGGTGCCTACATCACACCAGGTAACAACACTGACACTATGGAGAACCTGCTGCACTGGTTGTCTACTACCCATCCACATGAGACCATACTCTTAGGAGATTTTAACATTGACCGGTCTGACTGTGCCAACTACAACCCCTCTACCCGTATTAATCTTCATGGGTTTATCCAAATCATAGACACCCCCACAAGAGTTGATAAAAAAAAAAAAAAACAAACAATAATCCATCCTAGATTGGATACTTCTATCTGACCACACCTTAGCGCACCAATCAGGCTGCCTTCCCGACAACTTAAGTGATCACCAGCCAACCTATCTTATTAGGAATAAATCCCAACAATGTCACCAACCCATCCTTAGAATAGTTCACAACAAAAAGAACTTCAAAGCCAAGGACCTAAACAGTGAACTAAAACACTGTGACTGGTCTCCCCTAAAACACCTAGCCCTAGATGAAGCAGTGGATTACTTTAACTCAACCTTTATCAAAATCCTAAACCATCATGCACCATCCTGAACCATCAGAGTCAAGACTAACTATGTCCCTTGGCTGACAAAAGAAACTAAAACCATAATGAAGGTCAGAGATATAGCCTGGACCCAATATCATAAACTGATATCCACTACCACAAAACAAAACTACCTAGCTCTCCAGAACAAGGCCAAAAAACTTATAAAACTTGATAAAACTAATTATTACAAAACCTTACACGAAAAACATGTCAACTGCCCTCAAAAATTCTGGGCCTCGATAAATAAATGACTTCACCCAGGCAAAACCAGCACTCCTACACCCATAGTACCAACCAGTAAAGAGGACATCCCCACTCAATTCAACAGATTCTTTACAGAAACAGTCCTAACCCTATCTAATACCCTAAATAGTACCACCAACCCCACACCTTCTCCTACCCTTTCTATCTCTATTACACAACAAATGCCCTCTAACTTTTCCTTCTCTCCAGCACCCACAAAACTTATTACTAAACTCCTCAAGAAACTAAAACCCACAACACTGGCAGCTGACAAACTTCCTGTTGACTTCCTTCAACTCTCGGCAGAAACCATATCTTACCCCATATCTATCCTCATAAATAGATCCATATCTGAATGCAAAGTACCTAACCCCTGTGGAAAATATCCCATATTTTCCCCACTCCATAAAGGTGGCAACTCCCTTGAGCTCACCCACTACCTCCCACTCACAATCTTATCACTGTTATCAAAAATACTAGAACGAGTAGTACATACACAACTAATGCATTACCTCCTACAAAATAACCTTATATCATCATCTCAACATGGGTTTTAACCCCCCCATGGTACCACAACATCCCTACTCTCATACACCAACATAGTCAACTCCCATAGAAACAACAGGCAGTTTCTATCCTCTGTGTTCTTAGACTTGTCAAAGGCATTCGATATGGTCAACCACAGCATGCAGCTCAAAACTCTATCTACCCTTAACTTAACATCTCCCACTATATCTTGGATCAACAGCTACTTAGGCCAACAACAAGCAGTTCTGTGGCAGGACCAACTATCCTCCCATCTACCAGTATCCATAGGAGTCCCTCAAGGTTTCGTTCTTGGTCCTTTACTATTCTCCATATTTACAAATCAAATCGCTGCATCCTCCCCCTCTGCCTCTATAGTGCAATATGCTGATGACACTACTATCATATATGCCGCCCCAACCTTAAACAAACTACAAACAATAACACAATACAACTTTACACTTGCTGAAGCATGGTTTTCTAGCATAAAACTTATACTCAATCCCAAAAAAACAAACGTAATTCTCCTCTCTCTCTTCTGCACTAAACAATGATTTCAGCATAAACTCCAAAGATAATATCGTGATCACCCCAACATCACACACTAAACTCCTAGGAGTAGTAATCGATAACAATCTTAGATTTGACATACACATAGCCCAAACAATCAAAAAAGTACACAAAAAGCTTGGTTTCTTGTATAGAAACAGAAAATTCATGACCAGATATACCATAGCCACTATTGCTAGAACTCACCAACTATCCACCCTACTGTATGCCTCCCCAATTCTGACTAATCTTCGCCACAGCGAGCAAAAAAAATAGCAGCTTGCTATAACAAGATTGCTAGGTTTGCTATAGGTGCCTCTAATAGGGCCCATCACTGTCATTCCCTCACACAGCTCAAATGGCTTGAGTTGCCCCATCTACTTCTTACTACACAGCTCTCCACAGCCCATAAACTGTTCTACCTCCCTGACAAAACCCCCATACTACGAAATCTAATACAACCCTACACCACCACCCGAGTCTTAAGATCAACAGACCAAAATCTCATAAAAGTCATCAAATATAAGAATGAAGGTGGTAAAAGTCTGTTTGCCTGTACAATAGCAAAAACCTGGAATTCACTTCCTAATCACATTACTTCTACAAGTTCTGCTCCACAATTTAAGAAAGTACTCAAAACCCACTATTTTAGCAACTGGCTGTGCCCATGTGACTCCCCAGGCTAATCCACTACATTGCAGTGATGCAAGGATTCTACCAAGGATGTCCCAGTACTGCCTAATGTCTAGAATTCTTATTCCTTCCTAAAAACGCTTACTCCAATAGTATTGTCTTATATGTCTGTAATTAAATACTAAATATGTTCCTACATGCTATTTGTTTTGCCTTATGAACACAGCTATGTACTTTACATAACTCTGTGAAGCAATTTTAGATATTATGTTTATATTGTAAGCATTATGAATAAAGTGCTGTATCTTCTAAATTTATCTGTTTAGCAATTGTTTAAGTGGAGCTTTTCTCCCCGGGCCTCCGCTGAAAATGGACCTGTGTCCAGTCGGACTTTCCCAGTCATCAAATGTAAAATAAAATAAAATAAAATAAATAAATAAATTATTCCTACCCACAGCTGTTATAATGGAGCTTGAGCTATAAAAAGTTTGTTTTTTTCACCTTGACATGCCCTACACTGCTAGTTATGAGCAATGTATGACTTAACATGCAAATAATTTCATTGAAAACTAGCCTGAATTGGAACACACTTAGAGGGGACAAAACCAGGAAACTAAGCTGATGATACCACATTACACCTTGCCAGACAATCAGGGCAGCTCTTATGGGGAAATGGAAAAAAAAAACATAGGATATTCAGGTCATTCTAGACCCATTCTGCAATTTTCAGCTGACATAAATCATCTATGTATTTATGTTACCATCTTTTCCCTCTCAAGTACTGCCCCCCTCTACTTTCAGGAACTAAATCCTCTACCCTAGCTTCCCCCTATTCTACCAGTAATGTCACTCATGGCTTTTCTCTTGACATTAAGAACAGCCTATGAAAATTCTGAATACCCAATGCAACTCATAAAAGCACAATGTAGAAGATTCAGTTCATCTCTTAAAGTTGCCCATATAGGACCACCATGCTTACTTTCTGCATTGATATTCCTCTTAAAATTTATTTCTGTTATTTACCGTAATTTTTAAGTTTAACTAGGAAGCCTTTATAGGAACAATTCATTACAAATGCAGTACACTGACGAGAGGGGACTCTAATTTTATAAACTTAATGCATCTACCAGAGATTGAATAGGAGCAATTTCCCTATTTCTGCCTCCTTCTTTGCATGCGACAATACATTGTCCCTGTTACTTCCATAGTGTTTTAATATTCAAGCTGCAGATCATGTGATATACATTGCACAAAAATCTCACTCCAGGATAAAAGTGCAGTTTATTAACAGCTTAAAAACGTAAGTGCTTTCGTCCCAAATTACACTTGATAAAGGAACTTCATGAGACAACAATAGCAGTTAACACACACATTAAATACTTATAAGTATGATGACATCACTTCCTTAAAACCCTGTTAGTAGGTAGTAATCAATGGAGTTAAAATAAAAATAAGGCATAGATGTTGTTGTAATACAGAGAGAGTGGTTTACTGTGCCTTATGTGAAATTTGCTCATGTTTTTAAGTTGGTAAAACTGAGAGTAAACTTAAAAATAGAATTAGTGAGCATCTTTGAAACATCAGGGACCACTATGAATTTAATGCTTTAGCTAAACATATTTCTCAACATACAGAACATAAATTTAAGTTTATTATTTTGGAAGTAATATATCCCTCGGAAACGGGGGTGTATGGCCATATTTACTAGAAAAAGCAAAACTTAGTTGGCAGATTCGCTAGAATTTAGTTTACTGGCCAGGTTTAAATGACAGTTTATCTATAATTAGTCTTTTGAAACTAAAAGCTTTGAAAAGATAAAAAAAATGTATATACCCATTGTTTTATATATAGGGTTTATATATATATATATATATATATATATATATATATATATATATGTGTTTTTTGAAAATATGTTTTTTTTAATTTATTTACATTTTTTCATTATTTAATTTTGCATTGAGTGTCTATTTATGAGAGGGTGAAGTTTATATATATATATATATATATATATATATATATATATATAGAGGTGCTGAATATTTTTTTTTTTTTATTTAATTTGATGTGTCTTTAACAGGGTTTTAAGGAAGTGATGTCATCATACTTATACATGTTTAATGTGTGTGTTAACTGCTATTGTTGTCTGATGAAGTTCCTTTATAAAGTGTAATTTGGGACAAAAGTGCTTACGTTTTTAAGCTGTTAATAAATTGCACTTTTACCATGGGGTGAGCTTTTTGTGCAGTTTTCTGGTTTGGGATTCGTATGTGATATACATTGTTCAAACCTCTGATATACTGTAACAACAACAAGTTTTTCACCTAGGAGGTGGGGGCTTTGTGTGAGTCATAGGGTAGAAACTAGAAGTGCTTCAATGCAAGTTTATTTAAGATGAAAAATGTGAGTGTTATACATATGGTAAATCATAAAGATTTTTTTTTATGGAAACAAATAGCAGAATTGTGAAAAATGTACAATAAAAGCCATTATACTTGGGGAAAAAGCAACATGCATTTCACCTGTTCACTCAGCTGATAAGAGTTTGAAATGCAGATGTTCTTCTTTCGGCTTTTACCGGTTAGGGGTCACCACAGCGGAACTCCGGTCCGCTAATGATTGGCAGTAGATTTTTACGGTGCCGAGGTGCCAGCTCGACACCTAACCTTCAAAGAATGCACACCCATTTACGCATGTCTTTTGAACACCACTCGACCACAGGAAGAGCATGCAGAATCCACACAGAAGGCGCTCCAGCCAAGATTCAAGCGGGAGATCCTCTTGCTGTGAGGCGACAATGCTACCACTGCACCACCACAGCTGCTATCTTAACCAAATTCAGCTTGCAAGCTGGCTGATACCCCAATAAGTTCAATGCTGTCATCAGCTTGTGTATAGATGCATCAGGTAAGCTTACAGATGATGACAAGTTGTTAAATTTCCAAGACATGGTTGACCACCCACTCCATCCCCCAATATATTACATAACAAAATCATTGAAGAGAATAAACAGTAGAGGGAACTACAGATATTGCTGTTTTAATCTCTTTTCAATGCCAAAGTTCCCAGAGAGTTTGATCCAGAGTTCACATTTAGTTTAACACCAATGTATGTCACTCTCGTGAATAAGACAAAGCTCTATGAAAGACTTTTACTTTCAAAAGAATTTGTAAAAAAAAAAAAAAAAAAAAAAAGCCTCAGTCCATCCAGTCAAATATTTATTTCAGAAGCTGTATGTATCAGGACACATAGGACATCTTCTATCCTGTGTGTTCTAATGGTACTGTATCTTTCTCTAAACATTGCACACCTGATGCCCTAGAATAAAGTCACACTGATTACTATGCATTAAAGTAACAATAGACAGACACATGTACTCAATCAGTCTTGTTGTAAACATTTTTTAAATGTTTTTATATCTTTTCACCCATCTCCTTGCTGACAGTTAAATTTTACATGAACCAGCCTATTTGTTCTACTTCATGTAAGAGCCTACCACAGGAGGCCATCATCCAAGCAGCCATTACAATAATGCTGTATAATTTTTGTTCTCTGATTTCTTTCAGCAGCCTTGTTCCACCAAATTCCCACAATATGGCCTACAAACCTGAGTGTGACACCATTTCTGTGTCTGAATCAGTTTTACAGCTACTATGCTGACACACAGCCTTTGTGGAGTGTGCATATTTCAGTGAGTGTCACTGCGTGCCATATATGTAGAATGCAGGAAGATGCTCACTTTGTCATACCAAATGTGTATCATGCACTGTGTCTGGGTGCCTCCTTCCCTGCAGCACAGCTGAGTCGTTATTGGCAATTCATTCCAGTACCATAAATATGGTTTGGTGAAGGGTGCAAACGTCCCAGGTGTACACTGTCAGGGGACATGGTTGACAGTACTGCAGAGATGTCAGTCGGGATGGCTGAAGTGCTGGGATTAATTTAAGCAGGTGTAACTGATATTAAGACCGCTGACATTAATATTTTAGGGGCTTGAGGTTGAGAGGGTGCCACTTTGGGGACTATCAAGCATGTTAACTGACCTAGCTACAGCTCTGATGTACTCTAACCTTTTTTGGCCAACTACTTCAGTCCCCAGGTCACATGTTAACCCAAATTGTCTGGTTGTCAGTCAGACTTCATCTCCCTTCACCACTTAATTTGCTCCAGCATTTATAAAAGTAACTGATATTCTTGAGTTTAGAAATTAGCTCTGTCTATGAGACGTACATCAGATTTTATCTTTATCAAGCTTCAGATGTTAGCTCTTGCTGTCTTTCTACAAGCTCAGTTATTTTAATGAGCTTGTTTCAAGTTAAACAGGTCTGAAAGTGAAGTGGTGACTGTGCTCTGAAATCCAGTATAAACTTGCAGTGTATGCCCAGGATAGCCTGCAGCCTTGCTGGTATGTATCACAGTTAAGACCCTGTTCTAAACCTGACCTAGAGAAAGAAAAAATAAATGAAATGGTTTCACTGTTTTCATTATACATCCTAGTAAGGTTGCACCTACTCACAATTTCCCAAACAGTTTTTGCCTTATCTGCCTTACAATCAGTTATTATTGTTCCTTATAATTTTTCTTTAATTCATGGAGAAGACGGAGAATACCAGGGAATGCGCACCTACTCAGGCCAAATCTATGTCTAGCCCAACAAATTTACATAGAGGCAAATGCATTAGAAAAATGTATAATAAAATATTCTCTCGTCTCTGACTTTATTTGTCTCTGTTTCACAGCTCTAACAACCCAGGAAAAGTCCACTCAGACCACCCACAAATTCTCTTTGTAGTTCAAGTGATTTAGATGGTATAGTGATTCTTTAGTTAGTTATTTAATACCTTTTTGACCTGGTTAGTATAGATCTATAAACTCTTTTCAGAGGACACCAAAGGTGGTATTCAAGTACACTAAGGGAAATTTTGCAAGGTAGCTTTGAATTTTCCTATTCATCAGGTGGCACTGGTATGTCATTTTCCTGATGGAACATGGCAGGCTTATGACTTGGTTTTGTCTGAAGTTGCTGTTTCTGTTTTAGAACAATAATTTGCTGTTGCTAAGTGTGACCACTTTATTTTGCACATTACAAAGTTTCAAAGTGGTGGTCTTCCTGATTCTGTTTTGCTTGATTTGTTGACTGAAGAGAATTGACAGAGTGAGAATTAAATATGATGGGGCAACACCAAGTCCAGTCTTGATTGGAATCTGTTTTCTTCTACATGTTCTCCATTCATCAAGTCAGGATTTCTCATGTTGCTGTTCCTGTCCTCTTTACATCGTGGTTAACAATGCAGTCTGGTATGGCAGTCGCTGCAGTCATTCGTCCATAAAGCATTCTTATACAGCAGTTTCAGTACAAAACCCTTACATTTATGGACAGAACCATCATGATACGAGATGGCAAATACTCAATGTATTTGTGACAGTCTTTCAAAACAATGGGCCCAATTCCTGACACAACTTTTATTTGAGAGTATATAAAACCCTTTGTTTTTCACATCTCTGAAATCAAATCAATAGTTCATTTAAGAAATTAATCATTTATGAATATTTCATTTGCTTCTGCAGGTTTGAGTGACATATTTATCAGCGTGTTTCATAACAAACCAGTGCTAAACATTGGTGTGATTTTGGGCACTTCAGTCTTAACAGGCAGCAGAAAAAAGACATATGCTCCTACAATTTGCATCAATATACTTACAGAAAAAGATGCCTGTTCTTACCTGCAAGGGTATTGCAGCAATGTCTGTAATACTGTACCCTAGCAAAGACTCAATGGACATATGAACTGAGGAGGTGAGAAGTTTTGAAAGAACGGCATTTAAAATATAATATGGTTGCTCATTTGGAAAATGTTATTCCTGTCTATGTATTCTCTGTTACAGTACTGCACGCCACACAGACTAATATGCATTTCTTTTGGAGTGATGGATGGTCTTATGTTCTAAGCTTGCCCAAAACGAGTTTGGGAGTGGTTCAAGGAAAGAAATAATATGAGAGCCAACTGTAGACCTTACTGTAAAAATTGTCATTTCTGGTTTGATTGCATCACTGAATTTGTTTCAACCTAATGCCAGTTTCTCTAGCTCTTACTAGGACGTGGGAGTGTGGAGAGTCTATATCAAGTTGAAGGGATCATTAAAGGCCATTTTACCCTACAGCCAACATTTTTTTTTTCGTGACAGTGATGCGAAGCATGATATGAATGGTTAGTTGACATTATCTTAGAAGACGCATGTCCTACTACCACTAGATGTTGAAGAGGCAGTTATTGGAGGAGGTTCTCGAATTATGTTAGAACAAGCATGTCCTACTGCCACTAGATGTTGAAGATGCAGTTATAGGAGGAGGTTCTCACATTATGTTAGAACAAGCATGTCCTACTACCACTAAATGTTGAAGATGCAGTTATGGGAGGAGGTTCTCGCATTTTGTTAGAACAAGCATGTCCTACTACCACTAGATGTTGAAGATGCAGTTATAGGAGGAGGTTCTCGCATTATGTTAGAACAAGCATGTCCTACTACCACTAGATGTTGAAGATGCAGTTATAGGAAGAGGTTCTCGCATTATGTTAGAACAAGCATGCCCTACTACTACTAGATGTTGAAGATGCAGTTATAGGAGGAGGTTCTCGCATTATGTTAGAACAACCATGTCCTACTACTACTAGATGTTGAAGATGCAGTTATAGGAGGAGGTTCTCGCATTATGTTAGAACAAGCATGTCCTACTAGCACTAGATGTTGAAGATGCAGTTATAGGAGGAGGTTCTCGCATTATGTTAGAACAAGCATGCCCTACTACTACTAGATGTTGAAGATGCAGTTATAGGAGGAGGTTCCCGCATTATGTTAGAACAAGCATGTCCTACTACTACTAGATGTTGAAGATGCAGTTATAGGAGGAGGTTCTCGCATTATGTTAGAACAAGCATGTCCTACTACCACTAGATGTTGAAGATGCAGCTATAGGAGGAGGTTCCCGCATGCTGCATCTTTCCCTCCTTCATATAAAATGTATAAGCACTTGCAAAACATCAACAAAACAAAAGAATATGAACAAAATTGAAGAAAAGATGAAGAAGGTCCCACACAGCAATATTTTCCATAAATGTTAATAGCATACCATCTGAGTTATAGAGCTTATTAGTTGCTAAATGGGCAGCATCTCTTTAGTGGGATATTTTTTTACTTATTAGATGTACATAATACATCAACAGTCCAACCTAAACAGTTGCAGTTCATTTTGCAGATTGTACTTTGGTCAGAGAAGAATGATAGATATTTAGTTAAAGTGTTTAACTTTCTTTCAAATCAATAGACAGACACCATTGTTTACCTTTTCTGTATCCTTCCTTTCTCCTAATAATAGAATATTGTGAGATACATTTAAAGGATGCCCCTTTTACCTACAGGACATGTGGGCCATTTGGTTTGGGGACTTTAACATGGACATCAGACGTTTGCAAATTGTGATTTGTAGGCATTGAAAAATATATGTAAGCTTGCATAATTTCATTTAAGAGGTAATGGATCATTTCTTTTTTGCCAAGGAGTTCATCACTGTAAAATAGATTTCTTTGTTTATTTGGATTGTTTGCAAGACACACATGTTGAATTTTCTAACCATACAAGGATGCTTAGCTCTTTCAATTACAGCAGCTGGAGTTTTATTTCTAATAAAGGCATTCCCAGACTGAGTTGAGGTTTGTCACAGAGTGTGTGGTTATTCACTGAGACTGATTTGCTGTGGCATTCTCACTTAAAGTGTCATACTTGTTTGGACTCCACACACATCAGTGATGGCCTGATTGAAAAAAAAGAATGTTACTGTTCATTTGTAGAAGTGTGAAGCTGTGAGGGATCTACAGTTAATAATTCTTTTACAGCCAAAATATTTCTATGGTGCCTGCATTTTCTGGTTCAGAGTAAGTCAGAAGCAGTTAACACCATTAGAGTAGAAGGGTTAAGCATGAACAAAAATGTTTATGACTCCCTTACATAACTTTGTGGGTATGACTACTTCAGAAAGATATTATACAAGTTATTGTTGCTTATATGGCTTACTTGTATCACTCAGATCTTGCATGGCTACTTCCTTTTCTTTCCCAACACTGTCCCAAGACATAATGAACATTCTTGAATAATTTATATTAGCAGAATTGTAATTGGCCTGAAAAAGAGTAAATGTTTCAGCCTTTCTTGTCTTGGATGATACTGATTTGTATTATTAAAAATATTTAAATGAGTGTAAGTGGCAGATCTTGCTTCCAGAAATAAAATGAATTGTGTAGCACAGATTTGTATGCTAAATTTGTTTTCAAACAATGATTAGGTATATTTGGAAGAGAGGAACAACATGCAGTTATGCAACTGGTGGACAATAACCTTCTGCCAAGTTGATGGAAAAATAATGGCATTCATGTCGAAGCAGCATTTTTCACATTTTTTACAATTACAAACTAGGTCTGGAAATATACAATATAAAGCTTGTAAACAACCTTCTCATTATAGAACAAAAGTTAGTAGATGTTATATTTCATACTGATTCTTCAATAAATCTCATTAGGTTGTGGTATTTCAAAGTCTTTAACTCCATTACTTATGCCATTTTTTTTGGGGGGGGGGTTACTAGAAGCTTATGAAAATAGGTAGGTTTACCTACAGTTTTGTCTTACAGATTATGCTAATTCCACTGGAATTTATGATAATTCTGCTCTGGTTCTTATTGTTAATGGACCTCTTGACACTAAGGTAATGATGTGTTGTGGTATCAATCAGGGATACCCCTCTGAATTGTATCTTATTCACATTATCATTGCATGTTGCTTTGCAGATGCTGCAATAATGTTGATAAATTATTGCAAATGGTGATTTATTTCATTTGGATGCAATGTCAAGACTCAATCCCACAAGTACAAGGATTGTGTAAAATGATAAAAAAGGAGGTTATTGGTTATTAAATCTGATTGCTCATTTGTCAAGATTTCATTTCTCTCTCTCTCTCTATATATATATATATATATATATATACCCATATATATATATATATATATATATATATATATATATATATAGATTGCATTCTAATGAAAGTATAAGAAAAAAAATCGGAAGCTTGATGTGGCTGACATTAAAAAAGTCATAAGAAGTGCATCAGAAACAATGATAAAGGACAAAAAAATGAGAGAAGGAGAGAAGAAAATTAATTGGTTAAAAATAATATTTTGCTAAGGAAAGGTTGCACAACTGAAAGATAAGTGGAAGAAATAGTATAATAGAATGATGAGAAGATTGGTTGGGGTCCAAGAGAAAATTTAAAAGAAATAAAAATTAATCATAAATAGAAAAAAGAAAATACTTCAAAATGTTTTTGAATGGTTTAACTTCTTGTGGGGTTATCTTCAGATACATTATCCATAAAATGAAAAACAAAATAAAAATGGATGAAAGATTATGCAAAGAAAAGGGGTGTTATGCTGAAGAAACAGCAGTTCATGTGCTCACAGAATATAAACAATTAAGGGATTTTGGTGAAAACTCACATGTGAGTATAAAGCAGAGTGTTTAAAAATGTGAATTTAGATACAGCATTAAATAAATAATAAGTGGAAAAATAATGTACCTTTTTATTTTATTTATTTATTTAACGTTTGTTGACTGGGAAAGTCTGACTAGGACAGAAACTATTTTTAATGGAGGTCTGGGGAGAAACACTCCAGACGCATGTCTTTGTTATGCTCATTTCATTTCAAAAACATGGAACGCAAGTTTTTGAAATGAAAGGTGCCTTTTTGGTATAAAATAAACCATAAAGTTTGAAAGATCAAGCTTAAAAAATAATAATGTTAAACTTTTGGATGCAGCAAAGGTATTAGAGTAGATAAAACACAAATGACAACAACTGCATGCATGTAAATACTTAAAAATCAGTGCGCTATACAAATAAAGTAAACAAGAGGTAATGAGTCTGCCTACAGTATCAGTACACACACATAGGTGGCACTGCAGTGTTGTGTGGCTGTACCACCAGCATGCTAAAAGTAAGAATGCAAGCATGACAGACGCCTCAACTGTCACACATGAATTTTTTAACCATCTTCACTGTTGGATGCACATGTAAATGGATGTCTTCTCTACCATCTTTAGGTACCATTAGATAAAGTTCCTTGTTTGAGTTGTCCCCACTGAAAATTGAGGACGACTCCCACATCACATTACCATGCATGCACACAGTCTTCAACTAATCCTACATGAGCTACCCTCATCTATCAACACAGCTCCACCTGTAGGTGAAACTTCCTAGTATGGGCCTCATGGCTTCCCATCATACACTGTCTCAAGCACCAAGTCCCTCTTATCATATTAGAGCTATACTAATGCCCCAACTGCCCGTTGATTTCACTGAGATAGTCTGTTGCTTTGGAGTTTTACATTACTATGCATCACCAAGTAAAGCTCTGAAGAGATGTGGTGACGAAAGCCCATGTCACAGTTTGGAAACAGAATATCATACAAATTGAGGACAAGTGGTGCCGTTGTTTGTGGAACTGGGCATGACTTAACTTTTTATTGTGTGGCATGGAACCCCAGGCAAGATGTCTTTTGTAATCACAGCTCATTTCTTCAGCCTAATGAACATTATTTTTAACTTTCACCTCTTAGAATTCTGTAACAAAATATACAAATTTTACAGATAGCAGAGCAATGTCATGCAATCTGAGAATAACTGACAAGTATGCAAAACAATTAACAAAGATATCTTTAGCAATAAACACTATTGACTACTTTAGATTCAAGGCATGAAGAGGTCAAAAGTTCATAATACAAGATCCATAAAATAACAGTTTATGTGTGTGTGTTTCTTTCATCTATCCTATCATGTGGTATAGATGAGTGGATCAGGTTTAAGCTTGAACTTAGGAAACTGCACAATGTGTAGAAAGTTGGCACTGTAGGCTGTAATTTCATGCAGCCATGAAAGCTCCCTCACAGTTGGCATTTTTTGTTTAACAATTGCACATTTCTCATTGTTTTATTGGATGCCCAGATGATTTGTGGTTATGTCAGGAGAGAAAGTAGGCCTCAGTATACTGGTTGGTGGTAGGTGGCCTGGTATATGGGGTGTGTGTTATTATAAGTGGTGAACTAATAAAAAAAAAAAAAAAAAAAATTTGTTATGGGATTTTGAATTTGGGTGTAGGGGCATGGGTTGCATTGGGATCATTTATGGCTTTGTGGTTTTCACCTAGCAGATGGTTGTTTTGTGGGGTTCATGGATGGTGATTGAGTGGATCATTGGTTGGTGGCCGGCCATTTCTTCTTGGTTGGGCTGAAAGCTCTGCTGTTTGGGCTGGTTTTCATCTGTCCTGGGATTGACAGCTTTTGACTTCTGATTGTCTTTGGTGGTTGCTACTCTCTCCACACACCGATGCAATGGTCATGGGTAGAAGTGTTAGCATTACAACACTGGTGGGCTAGGATGCTCTTGACATGGTTGGCAGTTCTGTTGGAAAAGTGTTTTGTTGTGGCGCATAGCTTACAGTAGTGGTGATGTTGCTTCAGTGTGGTATGGTCCCTCGGTGTGCATTTGGACAGTTACGGTGTTTTAAACACAACGCTGAAGATCTGTCACTACGTAGGCATTGCTGGTGGGTTGCGAGACACACACCGTTTTCTTGCATAGAACTTTGGTGGTTCTGCTTGTCATTGCTTGTTGTGCCCTGTGCGTCTCCATCTTCGGCTGTTGTGCAGTCCATTCGCCGGACTCGTGGGGGATGGTTTGTGGTGTATTGCGGGCTTCGGTTTGCCATTGCTCACTGCGCATGAGTGTTGATTTCTTGGGCTTAGAGGATGGTGCTGCAAATAGTGGTTTGCTGGAAAATGTTTGACTCGAGTGCTGTGAATAATGGCGGACAATTGCCTTTCAGACTTCTTTCCTATAACCTATTCTAAAAAAAAAAAAAAAAGAAAGAGGGGGGGAGTGGATGTGGTACATTTCAGTTTTGAATGCTGGGCTCCTTCTCAAAATGTGCCTAGGCATGACCCTGTTGCTCTGGCAACTTTCTGAGTTTATGGGGGATGTTTTCTCCAGCTTTCCTGCACTGTAAGGTTGAGAGGTAGTGGTTTGCTGATGGCCGAAAGGTTACTGTGGAGTTGGATGATGGCTAGCGGACATTTGCTGTATACTTTGTGGCTGTCCATATTGTCACAGAATGTATCTCTAGTCAGCTTGGTGCTCACTTTGGTTTGGTAATTGAAGGTTGTTTCTCATCTCCATGTGGGGGAGTGTGAGGGGAGACCTTCGTGCTGGCTGGGTTTGGTGGGATACTGTGAATCCACCTTACATTCCCCCTCACCTTGTTTGGTGGTCTTTTCCTTCTCTGCTGTGCCGTTGTGTTGCTGAAAGGGATCCTGGTCATTTGCTGGAGGGGCTTGGAACACTCCTGCAATCCTTTGCAGGGGTTGTGCCCTGCCTTTTCATCTGCTAGTGGTGGTTTTGCATGTTTTGCCTCATCTCCTCTGGTTTTTGGTGGTGGTTTGGGAGCCAGATGGGGCTGTGCCGGCCATTTCGCAGGCTGTCGGTTCCTTGGGAAGGATGTTGCTGCCACCCATGCGTGGAGTGGTGTTAGAGATTTCCAGGTCTCTTTTATTCCCAAATGGGTAGCTGTCTTGAGACTTGTGGATGGTTTGCTATATTTACCGGTGGCGGATCCGGATTTGGGGTGGGCTGCTTGCTCAGTGTGGTCTGTGAGATGGTGTCTGGTTGAGTTGTTTTTGTGCCATGAGGCACTCCCATGTGAAAGTGGCTGACTGGGCTTGTGTGGTGCAGAGTTCGCTGGGATCAGATGGACTACATTCAAAGAGCATGAACATGGTGCATGGGGTTAGGTAATCTTCTGCATAGTCCATTAGGTATTTAAGATTAGCATGGCTTATGCATTTAAACCTTTAGCTGAGGCTGTTTTGAGGCACAGTTTTTGCATACCTCCAACCCCCCCCCCTCGGGTTTGTGGGGTACCCAGAAACATCTGCCTTTGGCTGGGTGTTTCAGTAGGAGGAGAATTGGCTGCTGTGGGAAAGTGAGCTTGTTGACTGAGTCAGCAAGCTGAAGGGAGCGGGGCTGGTTAAATGGTTAGTGTAGGCCCTACGGCTGGCTCTCAGGCTCCAGCTGCACCCCATCAGTTGTCTCATATGTCTGCATTGTAGGTAGTCTGTACATGTCGGTAAATAAATTGCTCCAATGAGACCACAGGAACAGTAGCAGAGTTCTGTTTTATACTGTAGTCTGCATTTTGGTAGGTAAGCTTAGTGTAAGGTGCAATAGGGCTGTTATATTTGTGTTTTGGCAGAGTAAAGGGGACTAGTTGTTGCTACAGGAGGAGCAACAGATTAGCAATGGGGTAGGAGGTTTTCAGAGTATTGGGGCACGTAGGCATATTACTATGTGAATATACAAATCAGGTGAAGGATGGGTATACTTATAGCAATAGACAAGTGTGAGAAGTTAGTGATTAGATATAATTTAATGACAAGGTTAGTGCGCTTGTAGTCCCGGAGAGAAGGGAAAGATGGTATTTCCATGGTTGGGAAGTCTTGTAGCTATGTGCACATTTCAGCTCATTCAGTTTAGCTGGGGGGATTAGGGACTATTGCAGTCACATAGGTTGCTGTTATACATGTTTTAATGTTTTAGCTTGACATGTCAAGATTGGACATTAATATTGATTTGTTTCAATATACATGGCATCTTGGATTTAAATAGCCCCTGCTAACAGGGGTTTCAATAATCATGTGAGATAGCTGGTAGGGTGATTAAGGTAGTCTTAGGTTGAGGTGGGGGAGATAGGGCAACTTAGCAGAAGCAGTTTAGGGGCGGGGCATGCTCTGACATTGATTAGTGTAATTAAGAAGTTTGATTGGTATGCAGAGAATTTACACTGTCATCAGGTAGCAGTACTTGGGGCCTGAAGGAAGTAGCATGGAAGGTGATGGAATCAACCGGATGGTTTTGTTTTGACTATATTGGTCACAGAACAAGTCCTGGTTACCAGAGTGGTGCAATCAGGACACAGAGTGCAGTTAACAGAGGGAGCAGTGGTCAGTTGTTTGACAGAAGTGGAGTGGAACAAGTGTATTTGGTTGGAGTGGATGTTCTGGTGTGGTACAAGGGGGTCTAGAGTAATGTGATTAATGTTTTATTTAGGTTTATAAGGCTCATTTCCATACTGGTATGTTTCAGTACTAGCATGTTAGGGTTTTGGGGTTGATGACAGGGACTGGATTTGGTTTACAAATGGGCACACCGGATGATGTTTGGCATAACCCCTCTTTTATGGGGGGGCATTTAGTTAGAAATATTGGTAGGTGGGAGGAAGAACTGCCTGGTCAGGCTGGTTGGTGGAGAAGAGGGACAGGCTTGCCCTCTTCTGTTCCCCCTCTGATATCTGGATGTTCATTTCAAGGATCTGGGGAAAGGAAATGAGTAGCTGGAGGAAGCTTGCTGAATAGATAAGCAAGCTGAGGTAAGGATGGTGCTTATTTGGTGGAAGGTAATTCAATGGATGGTGTATGAAGTGAGATGGGATGCTGCTTCATAAGTAAAGTAAGTGAATAGAGGTATGAACGCTGCTTACTGGGGCAGGGTGAGTAAGTACGCTGCCCTGATTAACATTAAAAGGATGTTATGTTGTATTTAGAATCAATTATATCATGAATAGTTGTAATTAATGAATTTGGTGATCAAAGCTATGCTATGGAAATTTAATAAAGGTCGTCAAATGTCATTTGGTGTGATGTGTATTATTGAAGGGGAATGGGACAAATGAAGTTTGGCAACAAACTAAGTTGTCCCGGGACATCTTCATGGGGGGAGGGTTAGGTTAATATTAGTGGGAGTTAAGTGGGTTGGGGAGGTGAAAGGGTTAAGTGGAGGCAGGGATGGTTGGGATGAAGTGAGGTAATGATGGGGAGGGGCTTAAGAGGTTTAAGCTAGTGTAGTTGGGTCAAACAATCACATTTGGCGTGAACTTGCTACCCACCCACCCTCCCTCTTTTCGTGATGGGGAGTAGGGTTATTTATCAGTGGGGGTAGGCAGAGAAGAGGGATAGGCTTGCCCTCTTCTGTTCCCCCTTTGATGTCTGGATGTTCATTTCAAGGATCTGGGGAAAGGAAATGAGTAGTTGGAGGAAGCTTACTGAATCGATAAGCAAGCTGAGGTAAGGATGGTGGTTATTTGGTGGAAGGTAATTCAATGGATGGTGTATGAAGTGAGTTTGGAAGCTGCTTCATAAGTAAAGTAAGCGAGCAGAGGTATGGACCCCACTTGTTGGGCATGGTGAGTAGGTATGCTGCCCTGATTAACATTACAATGAACGGTGTAAGAAGTGAGATGGGATGCAGCTTCATAAGTAAAGTAAATGAGTAGAGGTATGGACACTGTTTACTGGGGCAGAGTGAGTAGTTACACTGCCCTGATTAACATTACAAGGATGTTATTTTGTATTTAGAATCAATTATATCATGAATAGTTGTAATTAATGAATTTGGTGATCAAAGCTATGTTATGGAAATTTAATAAAGGTTGTTAAATGTCATTTGGTGTGATGTGTATTACTGAAGGGGACCAGGACAACAGCTATCATGTACAAATTTACACTTGTCATAGTGTTATGAGGTTAAAATACTCTCCCACTCTCTTTTATTCTATTTTTTAGTCTGCCATCATCCTGATTTAATCAAGCTAGATTGTCTTTACAGTGGGTAGTCCAGTCCCAGTTAGAAGAAGAGGGAGGCAAAGACAATGAGTGCTTCTGTGTTAGTAAGTGTGAATCAAAATCAACGGTCAAGCTGCTCTCCCAAGACAACCTGTTAAACAGGGGTTGGTAGAAGAAATTCCATCAGGTAAAGAATATTGCAGTTTTGCTAAATTAAAGATAATTTGGTTTTGAAATTAAGAAATAATTTAAAAAAAGACTAGACACTTTAAACATTTCTTTGCTGACACTTTAAAAATAAGCAAGGACATTTAAAAAATATGTTACAAATTATGAGATAAGGAAAATGGTTAGGTCCTAATATAGATTAGGCTGATAACGTGAAAGGGGAGATGAAAGAGGCTCTAAATGTATACAAGAGAATACTTCATTTTTTCTAATGATCCTATTAAACAATATCAACAGTAATGTGGAGGGGTAGTTCCGAGGATATACGTGTGGCATGTCATTAGTTGTTGTAATAAAGAGTTCTGGGCAGGTTAACTAGTTGTCTTGTTGATAGTGATGCTATTCGATTTTGTTTTCTAAGCATTTTTTCAGCTTAAAGCCATTATTGTTATGGTTTCTTTTCATAGAATTCTATCACAAAAATATGCATTTTATTAGGCACAGAAGAATAGTTTTAGGAAAATCAGTGATGTCTGACAAATATCCAAAACAAGTAACTATGTTACACTTAACATACACCTCTAAATCCATATCATCCCACTTAACCTCCCATATACCCTGTCTATTCACATTCTACAACCTCTACTTAGGAAGTGCCTTGGCTTTACTTGTAATGCTTGTAAATACTAGAACATGCCAGCTTTTCAGCACTGTGACTAAACTGTCTGTATGTTTATATTTTTAGTACTCACACTTTCTTATGTGACAACTATAATTTGTTCTGTATACTGGCATTTCAGTATGTACTCTATTTTATCTTAATTGTAATCAGTGGCGGCTGGTGACTTCAAATCAAAGGGGGGCTGCAGGAGACAGGTGAATGGGTGGGGTCAATGGAAAGGGGTGTGGCCAACTAGAAAAGGGAGGAGCTATGCTCAAAACCACAAAAACTGTAACTTTAATTAAATACGTTGCCCTAGGTGCCAAATCATCATTATGAGAGTCCAATCAAGACAAAATTAAATGTAGAAGAAAAAAAGTATTTCAATGCATTGGCTGCATGACAGCTTATTAATAGCTAGATGGAAAAAAAAGGTTGTGAGACATGAAAAAATAAATCACTTTTTAAATACATAACTGGAATGTCAGTCAAAATCAAGTATAAGAAAAACATGCAGCACTCAACTCAAACCACTTCTCCTTGCCCTGCAGTTCTAACTATAATTTATATTCAGCTTTATTAAAGTGCCAAGTAACATGCTTAAAGTAGCAATCTCTGTGATACCCCCACTTGTAAAAATGTTTCTTATCCAAAAAAACCTGCTGCCTGACAACTATCTATTTGTTTTATGGGAAAAACATGATCAAAGTAAAAAATGAAAAGCAAACAAGAAACAAGCTCAAGAAACGTTGCTTAAAGGATTACTGTACAGGTAATAGACCACACATGATAGACTGGCATTCTGTTTTGATTACAGGTAAAGCCTGCAGAGATGACTGCAAGTATCCAACAAATGTAATGAGCTTCTTAAAATAATGTAATCCTGTCCTTTATTACAAATACTGTCATATGCATTTCAATACCCAAGGGTTATGCATTATCTAGTTATGTAAGTATTCTCTGCATGGCAACAACAGAAAGGCTTTCAATGTTCCAGTTCTTTAACAGTATGCTTATTAAAGCTTACGTGCATCTTATAATCTCAAACAAGCTTACCTGATGGTCATTAAAGCATTGCTACTTAAATACAGAGCAACAGGCACTTTCTGAGTAATGATAAGCATAAGTCAACAGTATAAAAATATGACAGAAACCAGAACATTCTGCAAAATCAAGGACAGAATAAAAGTAGCACTTGTGTCTACCTTGGATGGGGGATACTCTGCACATTTATACTGCATAACTGCTCCTTGCCTTGCTGGACACATCCAGAGTCACTACATGGGGGAGTGGGGTGCAACAAGTATGTCACAATTTGAAATGTCTTTGGCTGACTGTGATGGCCCTGACACATTTGCCATACCTCTCATCCTCAGAACAAGAAATATGAACAGAGCCATACAGAGAAGTGGGACAAAGGCCCAAAAATGAGGACAATTTTTAAATATTGCGCTTATAAAGTTAGAAAGATAATAATATAGTAGGTCTTGCATTAGTATGTATTTTCTGAAAGGTACGCAATCTGAAACTCAAATGTCTGTCATTATTTTTTAACTTCAGTCTTGAATGATTTGCTACTAATTTGCCAAAAAATACAATTTTATGAAAAATGGACCAAAAATGTGATGCAAAAATATAAAATAGCCACACAATACAGTTGGGAACCTGTCAAAGAAGGGACACTTGAGCAGCTGACAAAATAAATGAATCTACATGCATTTCTGAAATAAAAGTAATCTATAACTCTGATTATTACAGTTATTTCTTAGTTGTAAGCCCTCTAAATTTTCTTCCAAAATTGCCATTTTGCGGCGGAATTATTAGGGGAAGAGCAACATTTTGAGCCAAAATCGGGGACAGTTGAGAGGTTTGGATATGCCTAATTCTATAAAGCAATTTATTTGCATGTACCTCTCAACCTGTTAATGCAGGAAATCTAGACAAGGCCAAATATACTGGCAGAACATATAAACAGTACTATAAATTGTTGTATAAACTGAGACAATTGACAGAATAACAGGTCTTGCTTTAGCATGCATTTTTCTGAAGGTTATGAAGTCTGAAACTCAGTGTCTGTCATTATTTAGTGACTTAATTCCTAAATTAGTTGCCAGAAAACCACACATTTTATGAGGAACAAACCAGAAATAAGTAGCAAAAATCTTTTCACTCTGTGAAAATCTGGACAGTTGAGAGGTATAGTTCAGCCGGGGCTGTCTGAATTTGCAGCCCTTCTCAAATCATGGTCGAATGGAGCCTCCCCCCTGCAGCCATTCCAATGAACCATTACTTGGCTATTTCACCTCATTTACCATAAACACTAATTTGCATACTGCTTTACTTCTACGATGATTTGGACTTCATTTGAAAGTTTTAGTTTGCATTTTACAGCACAAACAGTAAGCCATCTACTAAATAAAGCAATGCAATCTCACAATGAAAACAGACTTAGCATTAAAACTTCTCTACCCTTGATACTCACATTCATTGAAACAGCATTGCATCCCACATTCAAAGGAAATACATTTTGCCAGTGGCAGATAAAGATTAACTTTGGGCTGTTTTTAAATCATGGGCCCCTTGGACATGAAACATACATGTGGACTTTGATACACCTTTCTGATTGTATTAAACAATATTCCTTGTACAATATAGTACAGTTGTTAGAGGGTGTTTGAAATTTGTTTTGAACATTTTTCCAGTAACCAATGAAACAAAATGCATGCACCAATAATGACAAAATTGCCCAATTCAGAACATTTTTCCAGTAATCAGTGAAACAAAATGCATGCACCAATAACGACAAAACTGCCCAATTCAGAATATTTCTATCATAAAAGTCTACTCAAACTTCTACAGTCCACCAGTATCAGTAAATATTCACAATCTCTGAAGAAGTAAAAGTCATCTAAATAATTACACATTAAAGAAATCTATAACTAATGAAGAGGTTGCTGCTAGCAAACAACTTTAGATTTCATTGTTTCATCTACAAATAAAGTGCCTGTTGTCCTTGAGGAATAAATTGCCTAAGTTGCATTAAAAAAATGATGAGCTAGTAACATTGCAAAAGGGAATGGATGGCAAACTGATAACAGGTTCATAGTTACTAGGTATCTTCACCAAAAAGGACAGCAGCATCCACCCCTTTACAATGCAGTACAGTATCAGCAATGCATCTACCTACTGTGGGAGTAGAACCCACAGCCTTTTGCATCAAAAACAAGTACACTACCCATTGTGCTATTAACAACACAAGCTGACTCAGCATAAGCAGAACTAAACTTTTGTTCCCTTGCAGCTCTCAGCTTCTTGTAAAATTTACTTGACACTCAGCTGCATCTCTGAACTTTGCAGCACAAGAAATCTAGAAAATCCGAAATTTGGGGGGCGGGGGCAAAAGACCAAAAAACAGGGGCACATTTTAAACATTGCTTGTATAATATTGGAAAGTTGTTAGAATAAAATGCTGTGTTACCACCATACCTTTCACTGCCAAGTATTGAACCCATGACCCTGTGCAAAACAGTCAAAGCAACATACCACTATGCCAAATCATCTATTTTATGAAAGAAAAGAAGACTGAAACTTAAATGGCTACTATTTAGTGAATTCAGTTCTCACCACAGCCATCAATATCTTAGCACAAAACATCTGAACAAAGCCATTAATGGGGGAATACAGTCCCCAAACATATTCAGTGAATTCAGTTATCACCATAGCTCTCAACCTTGGCACAAAAAACCTGGACAAAGCCAATAATGGGGGAATACAGTCCAAAAAATAGGAACCAATATCCACTGAGGAAACCCACACAAACACAGGGAGAACATGCAGACTCCACACAGAAGGCACCCCAGTCAAGAATCAAACCAGACAACCTGTAACTGTCTGACAACAATGCTACCACTGCACCACTGCACTACTCGCTGTGTTAAGTAACAAAAATACAGAAACCACAGATTTTATGAGGAACAGAACAGAAAAAATATGAGGCAAAAATCTGCAAATGTTTTACAAATGGTGGTGGGTAGAGATTCAGGCTCTTGCCAGTTGGTCCCAAGGTACAGGGTTCAAGCCTTATTCTCTATCCATCACCATGTAGCAACGGAGGCATTGTATGCACAAACACACACACACTACTCCATAGCCCAATAACCTCTGTAAGATACACACTACTCCATAGTCTGATCAACTCTGTAAGACACACACTACTCCGTAGCCTGATCACCTCCATAACTCTGTAAGACACACACTACTCCATAGCCCAATCACCTCCATAAGTCTGTAAGACACACATTACTCCATAGCCTGATCACCTCCATAACTCTGTAAGACGCACTCTACTCCATAGCCCGATCACATCCATAATTCTGTAAGACACACACACCTCCAGAAACTGTCCTATGCAACATTCACACCCTACCTTCCTTCTGTTGAAGCCCCATTACCTCCATAACTCTGAGTCCACAGCCTGTGCATCTGTAGCAGCTGTTTCTGTGTTTCCCCATGAGATGTGAGTAGGCTGGAGCCTCCAGCCTGTGGGCGATGCAGTCCAGTGTGCTTCCAGTCTGTGTTACCATCACCGCACAGACCTCTGGGCTGGCAGGGAGGAGTTCCTTTCCTTCCCTACCTGGGCTACCCAACTGAGCAGTCTGGTGTTCAGGAACTCAGCACGCATGAGTGGAGTTCTGGACTGCCTAACACAGCAGTCAGGAACACAGCATGCATGCGGGAGTTCCACATCATGAATTGTTTTTTTTTTTTTATTTTTGTTTTGTACAGTGGGGGGACGTTTCTTTTTACAGGTGGGGGGCTGCAGTCCTATAGCACGAGCTGCCCCTGATTATAATGTTTCTTTCACTTTTTATATCTGTAGACATTATTGGAGCTTTTCTCCTTGGGTCTCCACTGAAAATGTGTTTTTTTTTTGTAACTCAGCTGGACCAACCCAGTTAACAAATATGAAATAAATAAATAAAGTGCCTAGCACAAGCAACTAAATGTGTAACAATGCATTCCAGCTGTTGTATGTGTCTGGAGATACATGCCAAAGGGGGCATTATATTCAATGACTGGCCTAATGAAAAATGAGTAAAGGGGGACAATGACATTCTAGATCTAGACCCAATCCCTTTTTTATAAGCTTAGCTTGGCAATATTAAAGGACTGTCTTACAATAATTTACACATGTTGTTGAAATCCCAAACAGATGGATCATCTCCTAGGGGCATATTGTCAATGTAGCACCATTCTGGGGTAGATGATTTCCCAAAGGATATAATTATGTATTTTTGGCATTTAGTTTCAGTTCATGATTTTGGCACCAGTTAATTATTTGGAACACATCCTCCTACAGGGTTACTAAGTTATTTTGGGATTCAGTGACTGCTAATTAAGTCAGCCAGAGCCCATTGGTATTGGCTTTTACTTTAGAAAAGTAGATGCCAAACCAAAGGAGTTGCTAGGTCATTTAGAGCCCTGAGACCATAATTTAATGCCTCCCTCTCCAACTTGAAGGGCAAAAACATTTTTTTTGACAAGGGTGTTACACCTTTACAAAAACTTTCCACAAAACATAAGAGACCAATCTTTCCCTTAATATAGCTCATAACTAAGTAGTAGGCTAGCTGAATTTGTGGACCATTTTAAGCCTAACCAAATTTTCATTGGTGAGAATCAAGCCTTGTACCACCTCTCTGTGAGGTAAATGATTTACTGTCAAAGTAGCGATGCTGAGATGTTCACAGATGAAAATCCGAAAAACAGAAGTTCGAATGTTCATCTGCTTGAGCATCTCAATGTTCAAATGTTTATATTAGCGAATGCACTGTACATTCGCTAATATAAATTTGAAGAAATGTACAGAGATCACAGTACAGTGCAGTTTGGGAAATTCATCCCTTATCTCACTGTAGTGAGATCTCAGAGTTGGAATATACAGTTAGCGAGGTGTGTGTGTGGTGCAGGGGGACTTACCCCCCTGAAAAAATGTGATATCTGCTATAGGAGTTTTATTTACGTTAGCTCCTATACTGGTATCACATGATGTGTTTGGAAACAATGTCAAATCTGCTGACTTCGATCAGCAGATTCGACATTGTGCCTGTTCGTTTTTTTAATTTTCCCGGTTTACTTTCGATATGTTGAATGAAAATTGTTTTGATGTTCGACATATTGATAGTAAACAGAGGTAAACATTTTATCCATTATGCCAACCCCCAACCCCACATGTTAAAAATAAAGCACAACTGAGTAACATTATACGTTTTATACTGTAATAGCTTGCTTAGTGTGCTACATATAAAACATAGTAATGTATGGTATTTGTGATCAGTGAGGGCAGGCATTGAGATATGCATTGCTAATATTGTGCAAACCCCATAGATGTTCTTGTGAGTCATCATGACCCCAAAGGCAACTCTCACAGGCAAGTATATGAATGATGACTTACTGAGAGTGTGCTGCTAATATGAAATTGCCATATCACTCTGTTGCCTTTGTAAAATATTAAACCAGAGCTGGCATAGGGAATGCAAGAAAAAGCAACCTATGCAGTACAGCCTGTAGCCCCCTCACTAGTTCATGCTCTTATATCACTTCTAGTTATGATTTTACTTCAGTATCCAAAACTAATGTGCAAGGAAAAAATGACTTTGCTGTGTCAACATTAAATTCAGGTTCAAGAGTTGACATTTTCAGCCAGCAAGGATATGTAAAGTGTTTTAACACAAACAGAACCATATGTGAAGCTAGGATCTGGACTTGGCAGGACACTTAAATACAATTTCTCTGATGTACACTATTAATGAGGAATTAAGCAATGAATGGCATCAATATGTTATGTAGGCATGAGATTCCATGAAATTCCTTCCTCCCTTCTACATGAAGAAACTTTGTGGCATTTTCATTTTGAATTCACCATCTGCCTTCACTATGATCCACCATGCTTTGTATAAGTTCTGCCCAAAAGCACGTTGGAGGAAAAACCCTATTGCACAAATTATATCTAGGAAAGCAGTAATACAAATGGATAAATATTTGCCCTACATTAGAGCAAAACAAAATATGACGATCTTGCAATCAAACCCTTCTCAGAAAATTGTTAAGGAAATAATCATTCATTCAAGTAAGTCCAGGAATCTCAGTGCTTGTGAACTAATGGTGGTGTAGGTTTTTCAGTTGATAGCTGTATAATTTAGATCATATAGGAAAATTGCATTGGGTTTAACACTGAGTGATTCTAGTTCCTGTAGATAGGTGTTGTGGCTTTGTTTTGTCCTTTTGAACTAATGGTGGTATAGGTTCTTCAGTTGATAGCTGTATAGTTTAGATCACGTAGGGAAATTGCATTGGGTTTAATACTGAGTGATTCTAGTTCCTGTAGATAGGTGTTGTGGCTTTGTTTTGTCATTCAGGGAGTTGTATAGCTGTTTAATATATGGTGCTGGACCTTCCTGGTGGTTATTTGGACATAAAGAACCTCTAGTGCATCATGTTGCTTTACCAGCCTTGATGTGAGTCTCTACTGGGTATAGATTGAGATCCACTTCATCCCCTTCTGTGCAGTAGCTGGCCTAGACATTTGGAAGGTGTTGTAGCCCCCCCCCCCCTCCATTTAAAACCATGCTTCAGTCACTCTACATGTTTTTCTTGACACTATGTGGTAGTAGAAAAATATTGAATACTGTTTTAAAACTTTGAAAACATAAACTGTAGATTATGTAGCTAAATAAAAAAAAAAGAGATAGCTCACACATTGTTAAAGTATAGTGCTCTTTTGTGCAAGTAAATGCTGCACTGGGTGGAGTAAACATATTTACCCATATGCTGATATGACATTTTGTTTTAAACTGTTTTGAAATGTTGCTTGAAAGTGTCATTTCTATTCTGAAATATTTAATGACAGGGAGAAGCTCTGCTCATAAACTAATATGATTCCTTGTTTTTTTTTTTTTTTATCATGGACAGTAGTTAAAACAAAATCTTATCAATGAATGTGTGACAGGACCTTTCGGTCTGGAACTATGTGGAATGTGTAAGTTTTAACCATCTCCAATAAGGCATTAAGCTGACAATGCCATCTTGGTGAAACAACAGTTTGTATTGTCTGAAGGGTAGTTAATACAATGCACTAAAATATTTTTAAAAGTACTGCAGCTTTTTGTTCTCTTTTGTATGCCTCTATATGCAATGCAAATTACATGCAACATACTGCATTTATACATACATATATGTATATATATATATATATATATATATATATATATATATATATATATATGTATATATATATATATATATATATATATATATATATATATATATATATATATATATATATATATATATATATATGTATACGTGTGTGTCTAGGACACATGCTCGACTAGCATATGTCCGAATCACAAAACATCAAACACACAAACACGAAAGTACTTAACATCGAAAAACACTTCCGTGTATGTGCAGTTCAAAAAACAAAATCTACGCTTCTGCAGGGGGGCTTCCCCCCTGCACCCCACCACTTTATTATTCTCACTCTGAGATCACACTACAGTGGGGAAAAGGAAATTTCCCCTTATCCGCACTGTAGTCCAATCTACGAAACAGGCACACATACACGGAAGTGCTTGTCGATGTTAAGCGCTTTCATGTATGTATGTTCAATGTTTTGTGATTTGGACATATGCTAGTCGAGCATTTGTCCGGATCCCATATATATATATATATATATATATATATATATATATATATATATATATATGTGTGTGTGTGTATATATAGGTTAACTATCAAATTCTCACACCTGAGAAGTGCGAGTGTTCATGTTTCCAGCCTGAAATGCAGGAAATCAAATGTACGAGTATACACATAACCGAACGAGGTATTTAAGGAAAGTCGACAACTCAGGAATGTCGACTTTACCGAAAATATCACACTTCCGATTATGAGCTACAAGCATTTTGCTGAGGGGCCCTCATGTGGGGGGCTGTGCCCCCACAGCCCCTGTTACTTATATATACAAACTCTGAGATTGCACTACAGTGAAGGAAAGGGTACATTTCCTGATCCCCACTAAGTGCGATCGGCATTCAAAATACTGAATCCACAACCAGTGACTGCTAGTGTGCAGTCACTGTTGCGACTTCAACAGTTTTTTTTTTTTTGATCAATTGAAATGTTGAATACATGCTTTTGGGATTGCACATTTGCACATTGCAGGTGCGAGGTTTTGACAGTAATCCTTATATATATATATATATATATATTTGTATGTATATATGGATTCCCCCACACTCAAAGTTTCAGAACTTCAAACTGCAAATTGTCAAGACCATAAGACTGAAGTTGTGAAACTTCAAATGTTTTGAATGGAAATTGTCATACAGTGTGGAATGGGACATTTTCCATTTTCCTCACTGTAGTGCAATCTTGGAGTTGGTGTATTTATTTAGCAGGGGTGTGTGGTGCAAGTGGAGCTGGCCCCCCTCCAAAAATGTAAAAAAAAAAAAAAATGTCTTTATTTATTTATTTTTTTAATTACAATTTCAAAATTTCAAAACTTTGGTCTTATGGTGTCTCACATTTGCAGTTTTAAATTTTATAGCTTCAAGCTTGTGAAGTAGATCCATGTATATATATATATATATATATATATATATATATATATATATATATATATATATATATATATATATATATTTAAATATATGTGTGTGTGTGTGTGTGTGTGTGTGTGTGTGTGTGTGTACATATATATATATATATATATATATATATATATATATATATATATAGTTAGAAAGTTAGTTTTGCAAGACTGTGGATCATTGTTCTGTTTGATCAATTCCCATTCTGTTCCTATTAAAATAGTATTTTTGTTTTTTTTTATCTGAGAGGCTAATATAGTGTATTTCTTCCCTCTCACTGTTTAAACACTCCATCAGTATATTTTGTCAGCAAAATACTGCTCAAGACAGTGTTCTTGCAATGCACCTTGACATAATCCTATGTCTCATTTTATCTTTCTCTCTCTCTCTCTCTCTCTCTCTCTTGTATAGCTATAAATATATAGAAGCAAATGAGTAGATCAAGTGGTTATTTATCTAACAAATGCAGTGGGACATTTAAATGATTGAGAAGTGTAAGTATGAGCATTTTATTATGTCAGCTCTATAATGTCAGAAACATAAGTGACAAGGGTAATTTAGTGTGTAGTGCATTAGATATCTTGTTAGGTATGTGAGCATTAAATGTCCGTAGCTGAGCAATTGAGATTATCTTACCTACTTTGTACTCGGTATTCTGTTTCAGGTATCACGTTAGGTTGTTCATGTCATAATTCAGTATTGCTTACATCTACCTACATTCTGTGTGAGACACAGAGATGTTATGTTCGGAGTGTAAGATGTCAGCTGTTGATTTTAGTGAAAAGTTGCAGCTGTAAATGTCTTCTTCTATAAGGAGGCACATCTTCATTGGATCAAACCCTTATAGATTTATAGGTATTAACCAAAATACTGATCCATCAGGATCTTCGAAAGCCTAGCTATGCAATCCCAAGAAGTTTTTCTTAGTCCATGTATATTATTAACCCAGAACCCTTATATTTTAGGTATGAATAACCCAGAGGCAGGTAGACAGTTACTCTTATTTAGAAGACGCAAGGGTGCTATATCAGAGGTGATCTTGCAGTTTCCTCTCCATTCATATAGATTACACCTTGATAAAATAAAGTACTTACTTTGCTTTGTATGGAGAGTAAGAGGATTCCAGAGAAGTTGTATTCATAAATTCGTAGATTCATAAACTGTTACTAAGCTAACGACCATGGGGGGGGGGTGCTTTCTAAGACTAGCCAAGTTTTCCCAAAAGAATAATAATGTCCTGTATCAAAAGGGATACTGAGGGCCATGCATTTATAAGCTACTTCTGTCCATTAGGGATATGGGTGTCAGTCCCAGTGTAAATTTCCTATTCCCATTCCACTGGTCTAGGTTGGACTTAAATTGATTAATAGACAAACTCAGCTTCACGTGGGTGGAAAGCCTTTTCCATTGGAGGGGCAGTCTCTGGGACACATATCTGTTTCTCCAGCTTGCTCTGTTTGAGTTACAGACAAAATTCAGGTCCCTAGACCTTGTATTTTTGGTATGCCTCGTAAGGCAGCATAGATCACCCATCAGCAATGCATAGGAGACTGAGCAGAAGGAAACAGCTTTAAGGTGCTCTACATAAGGGAAGCTTTTTATGCCTTGTATTCTTTTTGTAAGATCATTCTGAGTTGCAAAATGCTGGTTGAAGGCTAATTATGTCTGTTATTCTAAAAGTGTTTTACTTTTGGTTTAAGCACTTGGGCTCCAAATGAGTTATTTTACATTAAGAAGTTTTGTGGTCTGCATTCTTGTGAAAGGAGAGGGTGACCTCCACACTTCTTAGTTGGAAAGTGCGGGGCCAAGGCTTATTGTGCCTGTTATTCTAAGTGTCTTTGTTATGATTTAAGCACTTGGAGTCTAAACCAGTTATTTTACACTTGTAAGGTTTGTGGTCTGCACTCTTGTGGCAGGACTGGATAGCCTATGCCCTTCTGATGTGGGAATTGCTAGTTGAGGTATTATTGTGTCTGTTATTCCAAAATTGTCTTAGTTCTTGTTTAACCACATAGGCTGCAAACCAGTTATTTTACGTTAAGAAGGTTTGTGGTATACACTCTTGTGGGAGGTGAGTGTAGCCTCCACCCTTCTGAACTGGGAGTTGCTGGTGAAGGCTTATTGTGCCTGTTATTCTAAGTGTCATTCTTCTGGTTTAAGCACTTGGGTTCCAAACCAATTATTTAACATCAGGAAGGTTTGTGGTCTACACTATTGTGGCATTGCTGTCAATTTGTTTGTAAACTACTAGAGCATCAGTACATTATAACCTTGCACTGCTGGGATACTCTCAGCAATTTTAAACCAAGTCTCCATTACTATACAGCTGTCTATACTCTTCAGGGAAAGGAAGGATTGCAGGGAGTGAAGTTTCTTATTAAGATGTCTAGCATTAAGTAGTACCACCTTCAGATATTCCTTTATAGGTTCAGTAAAAGTCACTTAGAAGAACAGGCTCAATAAGCTTTCACCTAGCACTTCCCAACCCAACTCAGAAGGGTGGAGGCCACTCTCTCCTTCCACAAGAATGTAGACCACAAAACTTCTTAATGTAAAATAACTCATTTGGAGCCCAAGTGGTAAAACCAAAAATAAAACACTTTTAGAATAACAGACACAATAAGCCTTCAACCAGCAATTTGCAACTCAGAATGATATAAGCTACCTCTCCTGCCACAAGAGTGTAGACAACAAACCTTCCTTATGTAAGATAACTAGTTAAAAGCCCAAGTGCTTAAATTAAAATTAAGAGGCTTGGAATAACAGTTACAATTTAATCAGGCTACTAAGAAGCAGTAATAAATGCAGCAGATTAATTGCAACTGAACTAAGTACATGCAGCAAAAAGCTAAATAAAGTAATAAAGAAGCACAGATACTGTAAAAACAGATGAATACAGTGCATTTTTTTAGTAAGGTGAAATAGAAGGTAATTAATGGTTAAAAGATGAAGGGGGGCTTTCTAGATGGTCTCTCAGTGCTCAGTAGAATGAGCCGATTAAATGGGACTGGGAGGATTGTCCAAAATCAGATTTATTGTAGGAGTGGTGAACTCAAAAGAGACCAAGTTTAAAAGTATCACATTGGTAGGGTGGGAGGGAGGAAAAATAAAATGCAGACAGAGATCAGCAATAGTCAGGCAGAGAACAGCAAGTCAATCAATCATTACAGCTAAAAAAAGATGCCTCTGAATATTTCCAGTTAAATTAGGAATGCTATTTCTGAGCTTCTCTCAGTAATTAGTTGGATGTTATTCACTGTCTGCAAATATTTATTTTCTAACTTTTCTAACTGATCCTAGCCAAGACCTCTTAAAACTCCAAAAATAACAAAAAGCTTACAACAAAACAAAATGCAAGATAAGAAAAAAGATAACAGATAGAAGTAACCAAACCTTAAATGAATACTGTCAATCCAAAATCAAATGCAGATGGAGATCAGCAATAGTCAGCCAAACAGCAAGTCAAGCACTACAACTAAATCATACATATCTATCCCTCCATCATATACTATTTATGTTGCAAAAGATATTAAAATCTCTTGAGTGGGTGATTATTCCACAATTGCACTTGAGACGATGTGCAGTAAGTCAGAAAGGATGGCTGAGGCAATGTAAGCAAGGTAGAGATTGCCTGTCGGTAGCCTGTAAGATGCCAAGAAGATGTACATGACTTTGAGTTGATCAGAGTACCATTTATGGTTTAGGATTTTGATTTTCTTGATAAAAAAGTATTGTGGTTATTCATGTTGTGTCAAGTGTTTGAATATGTACATACTGAAGTATGCATCATACTCAATGAGCCTAATAAGTACCGAATACAATGGAATGATCACATCCTTCAACCTTGATGCCATATACATGCTAATAAGCTGTGCAATGAGAAAGACCTTTCTTAAAACAGTGGATAAAGGGTGAGTGAAGGACATTTCATTATCTAAATAAGTTCCTAGATCCTTAACTACTGGACCAATTTTCAGGGATGTGTTGCCAATGTGATAGTTACAGGGGATAACATGATCGCTAAAGGATATCACTAAACAATTTTTGACATATAGTTTTAGGCTATGATTTTGATACCAGTTTTTGATTGGAAATGCTCTCTTGGAGATCTTGGTGTCCTTTGAAGAGTTTGTGATGACAGCAAGTTTATCATAATCTGCAAACTTGGTCGACCATAAACCCTTAACATTAACTTTGACCTCCGAAACGTAAATGCTAATGTGGAAAGGCCCAAGGATGGAACCCCAAGGTATACTGCTAGTAGCAGTTTTTTTGTTTTTTTTTTGATGGAGGTAAAGCTGCCCAACCTAATTTCCTGGGTTCTATTATCCAATTTGCTATCCAAACAGTTACACATGGATTTACATTTGGCTGGGTGAATTTAACTTTGCCTTAGTGTGGGATGGTGTTCAACACCTTTATGTGGTCTAGATATGTATTATGTACTGATTTTCGCTTGTTCCATTGTTCAGAACCCTTTTTGGAAAAAAAAATGACCAGGCTAAGTGGGCAGGATCTGTCCTGGACAAAACTGAACAGGCTTCGGTCACAATTCTCCAGGTTGCATATGTCCTTATTCATTAATTACATACTGATCCTTCCTATAGCCCTTCAGATGAGACTGCAGAGCCTTATTCACCTAAAATTACACACATCCATTGACACGCCACCTTTTATCAGGGGATGACTATTGCTTTCCTCCATTCTTCTAGCAGAAACCCTAGTTGGGGGCTGTAAAGGGTTTAACAGTTTTTGTTTCAGGCATCCCGGTATGTTATCTGGCCACATAGAAGCAGTGTTCTTGATGCTGGATAGTGATTTGAGGACTTTTTCATGGGTGAATTGAGAGTGGTGGTGTGGAAGCCAGTATATGATCTGGGAATGTGGGGGGGGGGGTGGAGGGTTAGAGCTAAATGTATATGCTAGTATATTGGCTATGTCCTTTGGGTTTGAGTACATATCACTTACTATTAGCTCTCTGCAGACTTTAGCGTTGTTTCTGAGGTTTCTAACATAATTACAAAAGATATTGTCATTGTCTTTTGTCTGGGTGGCTATTTTATCTTGTAAATAGCTTTGACTGATTTGATTTGATTTGATTTGGGACCAAAGTTCCCGGTTAAGTTTAGCAAGAGTGTTTTTGGCATCTAGACTGTTACTTTATTTTTAACTGCAATGAGCTTTTTTCATTTATTGTAAAGCGTGTTTATATTTGGGTTCTCTCATGGGGAGTTATTTTTAAATTTGGTATTATATTTACCTCTAAGGGGGCAGATGTGCATAGAATTTGGTGGTAAAGCATTCCACGTATGCAGAGGGGCAATCAGGTTGGAAAGAAATGTTGAGTTTAGGCAGTTCATTACTCAGTTTAAGCAGATCAACTTTAGCACAATCTCTGAATACTGAGTTATTCGGGGATGCTTCCAATGCCATTCTTATTGTAAATGTGACTGATTTAAGGTCCACTTTGACCCTAGAGGAAGTTACAACTGGTAGGAAACAGAGCTATGCTATATTGGTGAGAACCAAATTGAAGACTTTGTTGCCTCTAGTTTGGGTGTGGACCCGTATGTTTTCATTTATGAAGTCCAAACATCTCTGGACATACATGTTAGCAGATGTATAAGTCTCCCATTCAAAGCACTTTGACTTGGTGGAATTACATTTGACAGTTTGTCATTATTTTTCTTTTTCTTCCAACTGAGTACATAATCTTTTTGTTCAGAAGCTTGCAATACAGCAATGTGTAACATTGCTTTATAGACGGTACTATTTCTAACAGTGTTACATGGTGTTATGGCAGCAGTTGTCAGTCTATGTTATGTGATTTCCTGTAATCATGATGTAATGGGCAAAATTTATCTCTATATTATGAAGTAGCTTTATTTTATAAGGCATGCTGTGATGTCTTCGTAGTTGCTTTTGTTTCCCAGTGGTGCACCTGTTACCTGTGTTTGCAGGTAAAAGTGTCAGCTTGGACCGTGGATTATGCCAATATAGATGAAATAGGTAATAGATCGAATAAAGGGTGTGCAATCTACGGCAGTGGTGAGATGGGAGTGTGCTATCTCATCTATAAAAGACAACTTGATGGTCACATGCTAGCATTGTGAGACTATATGTATACTTTGGAATTGAAATGTAGTGGGAGAAATTACTGTGCTGTTAAAGAAAAATGAGTGATATACAAACTGGGAGGGCTGTACCTGTATCTCTTGTAGAAGGCAAAGAGCTGCAGAACTCTTCCAGTCAGCATCATTATCCTCCAGATTTATGCACTGTGGATGTCCTACAAGTGGTTATGGAAGTAAAAGAAAGGTCTTTAATGGGTAGATGATGTCTGTGTGAGGTAATAGTAAGTATGACAGGATGTGGTTTGTGTGATGCCATGTTGGACCACACTAGGCAGATGGTTATCCAAATGAGATCAAATGATGAGGGGAGAACACGTGTCAGTGCAGACACTGACTCAATGGAGTGGACTATAAGTAGCTCAGCTTTTCTGTCTGCTTGTGAACTATTAAGTACTGACAATTTGACAAAACTTAGTTGATTTATGCACCACTGCCACTTAGATTATAGGCAGGACTTTCCTTTTTGGGTTCTCACTCCATCAGCTGCACTGCACAGCATCCATATAATGGTAAAGAGCATAACATAACTATGAGTTTACCAGTTATTTATGGGAGGATGTGATATAAGACTTATAAACTTAACAATGTGTTTTCAAACTGTATTTATGTTCTGCAGTTCTTTTGGTTTGACCACATCTCTGAATTTCATAATGTAATATTTTGAAACTGCAGCAATTAAAAGTGTCCACTTTAATTTCCCTCTGTCTATTGTGCCTATCTGTTTCCTACATTAAAGGAACATTTCCTGATTTCTGCATCTCGTTTTTAACTTATTTTGAAGAATACTATGTGTTAGAATGCTTGTATCCTTTTACTACCCATGGTTTGCTTGTGCAAGTTTTCTTCCATTATTTCCCCTAAATATTAGTGTCTGTTACTTACTACAAGCTAATGCTTTGCACTCACAATTTAAGTGTGGCAAAAGAGGTTATACTGTTTATTGAATTAACATAATGTAGACATTTTTTGAGTTATGAATGCTATTGTTCATGAACAGTGGTGCGAAGGTCTTCATTAGACTGGTCAGTCTGTACTGGCTTTTTTGGCATCTCATCAATGCAACAAAGAGAAGGATTATCATGTATAAGATTTTATAGATCCAAGCAGAATGGCCCCTTAGAGTTATTGTACCTTTTATCTCGACTGTGAGAAGGTCGAACACGGAGGAGCAGAGAGGCAAAACTGTGAACACAATTTCTGTCGATTTTGAAACATCGGTACGTAGCTTGTGTTTGCAGTTTTGAACGTCCGTGTCTTGAAGTGTATCACACTAAAGTGGGGATCGGGAAAATGACCCTTTCCTCACTGTAGTGCGATCTTGGAGTTAGAAAATATAAGTAGCAGGGGATGGGGGAGTGTAGGGTAGCTGCAAAACAGTAGGAAATTCTCTGCATGATAGTGTATGTTTTTTCTGGATGGTCAAATGTTGATTCTTTTCTTCAAAAGAATCAACATTCTGAGCAGTCAGCTGGACAGTTTTTCATTGTTCCGTTGGGGATGTGCATAACTGAGGTAAGTCACCTCGACACTTTGATAGTAAACGATATATATATGTATATATATATATATATATATATATATATATATATATATATATATATATATATATATATACAGTCTTATATCAGTGGCCACAGCTCTGTGTGCTTCTATAGTGTAAGAGTGCCTGCTGTTTACAGGGCATGTGCTGACAGCACAGTCTGTTCCTGGTGTACTGGAGGTCTCACACCTCTAGCATATGATGCAGTCTGTGTGCATATGGTATGCTGCCCAAAACCTTAAACAACAGGACAGTGACTGGGTCTCACTATTTTCCTTGTGCTCTTACAAGTCAATCTTCCTAGCAGGAAAGTAACCTACTCAGCCTTATTCCCTGTAGCTTGTCAGGTTGACCCCCCCCTCCCCTGTAACCATTCCTGCCCTATCATCTATACCATGTTATAGTTCTTCTCCCAACATGTAACATCCTTGTCCTGCCATATGAAGTGTTAGCCCACACACTCCTCTCGTCAGTTACTTTCTATGATTTTTCCATGCCTTCTTGTGTGCTCGCTGGAGTACTAATGTTTATTGTCAGTTGTCATTTCTGCTGTCACTTTATCTATATGGCAGTATACTAAAATATCCATTTTATTCTGGTAATCTATAGTCTCTGCATTATTTGCTACATTATGGTCTCTAGTATAATTCTACTATAGTTTTTAGTGAAATAAAATGGACATATTAGTTCATTAATTATGCCAATAGATGAATTAGTATGGTCAACTCTGAATCACAGATTAAATTTAATGCATTATCAGCCATAGGCTGTACCATAATGCTTCTGCCTGCTTATTCCTGTGCTAGGAGATCATGTATAGTGGTCACAATTGCATGACCACTGCTAAGCTTGGCCATACTGCTGTTTATTTATTTTGCTTGTTGTATTTGTTAACTGGGATAGTCTGGCTGGGCTGTGAAGCAGTGGTTCAAGGAGAAAAGCTCAAAAAAACAGCATATTATAACATATAACTAAGCACATATATAGATGTGTATATATATGTGTATATATATATATATATATATATATATATATATATATATATATATATATATATATATATATATGTATATATATATAGATATATATATATATATATATATATATATATATATATATATATATATATATTTTTTTTTTTTTTTTACTGGTGTTAATCTGTTATCATGCTGACCATCAGAGAAACTGGTGTGGTGTCCAGTATGTGCAGTCATATACACATTTTTCCTCCTGATTTAAACATACAGAGAGGGCATGGCCCCTTCAAGCACTGAGGTCAACAGGGATCCTGTATAGTGCATCAGAAACTGCATTAATCAAACATGTTAATCTGTTATTATGCTGACCATCAGAGTAACTGGTGTGGTGTCCAGTATGTGCAGTCATATACACATTTTTCCTCCTGATTTAAACATACAGAGAGGGCATGGCCCCTTCAAGCACTGAGGTCAACAGTGATCCTGCATAGTGCATCAGAAACTTTAAGATCGCTTTTCAATTGTTTCATAAAAATGCTATGGGTCACCTACTGGGAGTATTACGAGAAATCTCCTTCACAAAAATAATGCTGCACACCAAAGTTTCTGGCCTTTGAGTGATACCAAGAAGGAGTCACCTTATAATTGCAATCATTGTTTAACACTATTGGCAATGTACTTTAGCTTGAGCACCATAGCTGTTATTGCCTTCTTTTGTCTGAGATTTACTGTGCTGATTCTTGCTTTTATTATGTTTTCCTACTGGACAACAGGACAGATGGACAGGCTCTGCAGATGGTGAGGTAAATGTTGTATATTTCTGTTAGTACTGTATTATTTGAATGACAAGTAACACATATTACTAATTGGTTCTATTTGTTTCATTTTTTTCTTTAATTTTTTCTTTGCCTTGTTGTTCTGTTTTTCTTCATTTATACTCTTTTCTGTGGAATCAACGGTGATGCATGCTGTGGTAAAGTGCAGGCTACCATGCTGTGCAATGGCAACTGAGTATACTACTGAGACCTCAGGCAGACCCCAGGCCTGTTTCTCTACATGGTGAAAATGTCAGCATGTGGAAGATGCCTTGAAGGGCTCAGTAATGGCCTTCATGATCACCTGTCATGAAAGGGTGGTGTAAAGTCTTCTCATATGAATGTGGCACATAGTAGACATCCTGGATCAGTTGGCAGGAATTCTGATGGCTATTGAGGACTGAGGTGGATTTCTGACTATATGCCTACATTTGCAATCTGGGGCAACCTGGGCCAGCCAAGCCTGCCCTTTGGGCCAAAAGAGGTGGTGACTACACATGATGACAGAAGAAAAGAGAACCACAACCATGACAGCATTCTACAACACATCCCATTCCTATGGACCTGAATGGCCATTGAGTACACCCATATTTTCAACAGAGCCCAACCTCTTCCACATGGCAATCTGCATATCAACTAGATTTCCATTCCGTCAACTTTCAGCTGGTATACATTGCAAAGAATATTATATGCAATGTGCCTGTGTGCGATCCACACAGTTTTCATGATTTTCATATCTGGCGTATGTGTGACCCATATATCAAGAAAGAAAACGAGCAAACAACACAGCCGATAAGGACGTTTAATGTACAGGATAAAATAAGGGTGAGCTGTTTCATATATACAATACTTCTTCAGACCAACAAACAAACACATTAAACTGCAACAATAAATAGGCAAGTCAATTAACAAATCAAACCCTCATCACTGTTACCATAACAGCTAATTAGTGTTTAAGCTTCCTTGAAAGCTAATAAGGTTTAAGTGAAATATTATCATTCGGACCAAAGTCTGAATCTGCCTGCAGGGTGATGATCCATTTCAACTCATTGCTCTCTGTTTTGTTAACAACACATTCTCTTAGAAGTTAATTGCACCACTCTAAAAAGAAAAGTATGGTTAATATTGGACATAACATATTTACTCAATGCATTTGTTCTAACCTTCCTTCTAATTTCACCCAGATGTTCCAGAATTCTTTCTTTAAGACTACAATTAGTCTTTCCAACATAAAAACATGGGCAATCCCTTCAGGTGGCAAGATACACCAGATCTTTACTTTTGCAATCAGCATAGAATCTAAATTCATATTTAAAATTAGTATTGGGATGTATGAAGAATGGAGTGCATTCACAAGCCTTACAACTATGGCAAGGGTAGGTACCTAACCTAGATGATAGCAGTCATTCAACACATAAAGAATTATATCTTAAGCAAAGTCTCTGCGTAAGATTCCTTGCATTTTTAAAATAGAAGCTTGGTTGCATACCTATGATCTTTTTTAGCCCCTCATCAATCAGTATAATGAGCCGATTCCTTTTTATAACCAGACAAACATCACTCACATTGTTACAAAAAAGTCAGTCCTGTTCTGGATTGTCTGCAACTTATATGTTTAACAATATCGGTCCTCTCCTTCCTTTCAGAAAAATAGGGTCTCCCTTGTGTTTTCCTCTGTTCCATGATCTCTGTGGCAACACCATTAATTTATTTATAACCATAAAACTCACTAAGATTATCAAAAATACTTTGCAGACTATTCTCATCCATACATAACCTAGATGCCCACAGAAACTGTCCTTTCAGTATATTCTTATATATATATATATATATATATATATATATATATATATATATATATATAATTTGGATGCATACTAGTCCAATGTAATTTTATATTCTTCTAACAAAATTTTCTATGTAATTCTCTTCCACACTTACCATTGGCACACTTGTAAACATGAACATCAAGAAAATCTTTAGATGTAACAGAGGAAGAAACAGCAAACCTCAAAAACTCATATTCATGTTCATGTGTACCTTGCTACAAAATAAACATGTCATCAATAAATCTGCTGTAACACAGTAAACGGTCTAAGAATGGATTATTAGCATATATACTTTCTTCTTCCCAATGTGCCATCACCATATTGACGTAGCTATTAGCACATGCTGTACCCATAGCTACACGAAGTTTCTGCAGGTAAAATTCACAATTATTATTTTTTTATTTATTGATGTTTGCTAACCGGGTTAGTCCAACTGGGCTTGTGGCCCATTTTCAGTGGAGACCCAAGGAGAAAAGATCCAACAATGCATTTCTATTACAGAATAACATATTAATACAAAAAATAATGTGGTGAGAAACAATTATACAGAGCAAAAGTTTTACATTTGTTAGGTACATGCAAACAAGTTATAGTTCCAAGTATGGAGAAGAAGCCAAAAAATACATTAAGAAACATAATTTTTCAGTGAGATAATTCATTGGGTAGAACAGCAAAACAAAGTAAATCATTTTGCAGTTTGTGTGGAATTATGTTAATACCTTATGAGAAGTGAAAGGGGGGACTGAGTGGGGTCCTTAATAAGATTTAGAATTAAATATAAAAATATTATTCTCTAAAATAATTTCTAGTAATGTACAAATCAACAAAATCTGATTATGTGTATGACCACTATGCTTATGTAACAAACTAGTAATAGCTTCCAACCCATAGTAATTTAGAATAGCCATGAATAACGTGGTGACATCCAATGTCACAAACAAAAGACCAGAACAGTCATCCACTGTTGAAACACTCTCATAGAGTTTAGTTAAAAAATCCTCTGTGTCTCTCACACAGCTGGAGCTTTATTCAAAACTTGTCTCAATGTATCCTCCACGTAAGTCAACAAGCTGTCAGTCAACCAACCCTGCCTCACCACTATAAGTCTCATAGGTTGCAGGATATCACTTTTATGTATCTTAGGCAGGCCATTAAGAACAGGTACTGTTGAGTTGTAAATATCGAAGTGTCCTGTTTTTGACATGGAGGATCATATCACTGATCCTTTGATTTACCTGCATAATCATCCACCAGTTAGGTCCACAACAGCAGCATGAAGGTATACAGCCTAGGCTATAAGCCTGGTGACCTAAGTCTGATAACCAGCTCTGGTGCTTGCCAGCACAAACAGGAAAGATCTGTGAAACCATTTGAAGGGGTGGAGGTGAATTTAAGGGTAACCATAACTGAATGGACTTCATAACTGATCCCTGATGGATTTTGGGGCTTCATCAGTTGATCGCTGTCAGAGTCAGGACTATAGCTGAGCTGCAATAGAGTCAGGATGTTGCACCTACAAGCCCATTGCATGACCTTTGTTGGGATGGATGGGTATTCACAGGGGTAGGAACTTAGAAGCAAAAGTATTCTTAGAAGACAGTGTAATGCTTCCTGAGGGTTGTTTTGTATCTTCTTTGGCCTGAACATGGATTAGAGATATTTTGAGGTTGGCTCATCAGTTTGGTAGATCATGTAAAGAAGAGAAGCTCTTGGTAGCAGCTGATGGTCAGCTGTGAGAAGCTAAAAATGCCAAAAATGCCCAATTGTGTCCAACCATGGCATTTATGCACTGCATTAATTCTTGGCACACCTTGTCCTTGAAGGCCAAATGCATTTCAGCCATATCTAGGATTCTTCTGACATGAATATGAAAGGCCTGTTGCAGAACCTCAGCCTCCAGAGGGGCATTTTTTTCTGAGATTATTTTATTTATTTTACATTGATTTAGTGGGAAAGTTCAACTGGGCAGTACTCATTTTCAGTGGTGGCACTGGGAGAAAAGCTCCTCATAGTGACATTACATAAACAAAAATGAAACATTTCATAAAGAACACAAGCATGTAACATCTTGATACAACAGTGAGTTACATAGCATGGACTCTTAAATTACAGTACTTACAAACAAAATGGCATAGAGGTAGAACTAGCAGAATTTGTAACCAGTTGCAGTGGAACAGTTGCACAAAATATAATGAGCATCACGGCCAGTGTTACTTTGTGTGCTCTCGCTTGCATTTCATCAAAGGGTGTTGCCATAATAATAGAGAGCTTAAGTAGCTAGTGATGACAAAAGAGGAAGCAAAGATTATTTCAAGTCTCTTGTAGAGACATTACATAGTACTGGATGCCAGAGAGCTAAGAAAGGGGAGAAAGAAGAGAATCCTACAGGTAAGTAAAATCTGTTAGTAGAAATGGTTAGTCAGTGTACAATATGTTACTGAGTAATTGATTAGGGAATTGATATATGGTGATATACTTTGATAGGAAACAGAAAAAGAGGTTGGCATAGTAACGACTTATTGAGATTGCTTGAGTTTAAGGGAGGGGATTTGTTATTCAGAATTAACCTGGGCTATTGCATAAGCAGAGCCATGAATCTGATAAATAGTTTTTAAGTAATGTTTTGAATTGAGTTAAGTTGGTAGTTGTTCTAATAAAGTGAGGAAGTGAATTCCAGTTTTTGGAGACATGGCATAAATATAGAGAGTTTCTTGCTGTGTTTGTAGTTTTGGTAACTTGTAGTAGTGATTTATTTGTTGAACGAAATATGCATCCATTGGAATAAGGTTGTATTAAGTTCAGGAGTGCAGAAGTTTTCTCAGGCTGGTAAAGTAGTTGTGAACCATACTTGTCTGGTTATATGTCAGAAGTTGTGGTAGTGCTAGCCAATAATGTTTTTTTAGGGTGAGGCAATGGTGTGTCCTACATATAGAATTTGTGGATAATCTTGCTATTTTATTGCAACATATCTCTAGTTTAAGGTCAGCCTTTTTACGGTTAATAAATATGGGTGGGGCATAGACGAGGGTTGACAGGAGGTGAGTTCTGGCAATGGCAACTCGGGAACTGTCAGTTAGAAATGTTTTGTTTTTATAAAGGATCCCCATTTTTTGTGTATTTTTTTGATTATTTGAGAAATATGTATGCTGAATCTCAACTTATTATCATTTGTAACTCCTGGTTTAGTTTGTTGTTCACAAGAAATTTTTGTCTTGTAAATACCTGTGATATGGAAGGTGGGAAGGGGAACTAGGGGTTTGGTTGGATGGAAGATCATAAGTTTAGTTTTGTTGGGGTTAATGATAAGCCGTAAGTCAGACAGCCATGATTCAATTTTGGTGAAGGACTTTTATATTTTATTATGAAGCTGTTGGATGGTTAGTGCTGCGCATATAAAGGTGGAATCATCTGCATATTATATTATAAAGGCTAGTGGGGTAGAAGCATTGAGGTTGTTGGTAAATACACTGCAGAGACGTGGTCCAAGAATGGAACCCTGTGGGATACCTACTGTAACTGGGAGTAAGGGGAAGAGGACATGCAACCATTTCGCTACCTGCAGTCAGCCTGTTAGATAGCTTTGGAACAAGGAAAGGCAGATGGGCTAAGATTTATTTTTTGAGGAGAGATAGTAACTTATAGAGAGAAACAGTGTCAAAAACCTTGGACATATCTACAAAGATTGCTGAGACTATATTTCCTTCATTTCTGAACTGGTAAAAAGTGTTGATAAAGCTGATAAGTGCAGTAGCAGTGCTATGGTGAGGTCTGAAGCCATGCTGTGTAGTTGCCAGCAATTATTGGTTGTGAGATAGGTTAGAAGTTGGAAATGGATAAACCTTTCTATGAGTTTAGAAAGTGGGGATAGCATAGCAATGGGTCTATAGATTGTGAGTTCTGCTGATTATCTGCCCTTGTGCAGGGGGATTATATGAGAGATTTTCCATATGGGTGGAACATGTTGTTCATTGACAGATCAATTGCTCAGTACTGATACGGGGTAGGAGATACCTTCTGGTGCAATTTTAAGAAACTCGGCTGGTAGGTTGTCAGCTGCTAAAGTGGTAGGTTTAAGTTTTTTAGGGGGTTTTCAATTGTTTTAGTAGAGATGGTTTGGAATAAGAAGGTGTCATGGTTGATATTGTTTGAGATAGGAGATTGTGCCTGATAGTTCTAAATATTTTTGGTTGGAGATTGGATACTTTTCAGTGAAATACTCGGTGAAATTTCCAGCAATGGTTATAGTGCTGTTTGGTATACTTAGGATGGGGGTTGTGGCTTGCACAGGGAGGAGGATTTTTTTTATTGTGACCCAGAATTTTTGCGGATTTCTTTGATATTTCAGTTGTATATTGGAGTAACGAATTATTTTGTTTGCTTTCATTTGATTTTTGTCCTTGTTCTTGACTTGTTGATAGGTGACTAGGTTATTTTTTGTTGGAATGCCATATGTACCAAGTTTTGTGTCTTTGCTTGAGGAGGGATCTAGTTTCATTTGTCAGCCATGGTGTATAGTTAGCTTTAACCTGGACTATTCTAGAAGGAGCCATGCTGTTGAAAATATTAAGAAATGTTTGGTTAAAGTAATTAACTACCTCATCTAGGGGCTGAGATTTAAGTGGTGGCCAATTATACTTTTTTTTTTTAGAATTTCTATCAGTTTTTGGGGGTTGAAGTTTTTCTTTGTCCTTATTTGTCAAAAAATTATATGCTTGGTAGGGTTAAGGTTTTGCCAGAGGAGGCAGGTAGGTATATGGTCACTTAGACTATCAGGTAGACAGCCAGCTTGTTGATAGTGTGAGGGTTTATTGGTCAGGGTCCAGTCAAGAATAGTTTGTCAGTTTGTGCATTTTTCTATTCTTGTTGGGCTTTGGATAATCTGTGAAAAACCAAAGAGGTTGATATGATTAGTGGGGAATGTGAGTTACATGTTAGCCAATCTGTGTTTAGGTCATCCTTGATAATGGTTTCATGGATGATATTGTTTGAGATACTCTGGAGGATGTGCTCAGCTGTGGAAATATTACGAGGAGGGATGTAGATTGCTATCATTATTATTATGTGCTTGTTACGGTTAATTTGTAATTTGGAAAGTAGTATCTCTGTGTTGTTTGACGTTGATAATATTGATATTTACTTGCTGTAGAATGATATTAGTCTTGAATAATATGGTTATCCCTCCTCCTTTTTTTGTTTGTCTGTCTGCCCTAAGTTCATAGGTTCATAGGTTCATAGGTAGGTACTAGGCTATCGGCCCTGGGGCCTATACAAGCCCAGTGAAAAAGGTACCCTGGCTTTTGCCACCCAAAAAAATTATTTTCCTGTGCCACTGTGGAGCAGAGCCACAGAGGTGATCCCCAGGGTGAATTTCCTATTTCCCATCCAATCATCAACATTTTTCTTGAAGAGTGCTAATGAGGAGCTTTGTTTGATATAGATAGGTAGTTTATTCCAGAGTATGGGAAGTCTCTGGGACAGGAATCTATCCCTCCGGCATGTTCTGTTTATTCTGGTGACAAGGTTTAGGTCCCTGGAGAGCATAGCTCAGAGGGATTGGGATTTCTTTAAGTGGAGCATGTCCAACAGCTCTGGGTTTGACATAGCTTTGTATGTTAGGCAGAGATCACCTCTGAATAGGTGATATGCGACGGAGTAAAGCTGGAGTTTTTTGAGAAGGTCTGTGTAGGGCATCTGTTTGAGGCCAGTAATCCTCTTTGTGAGGTATTTCTGCGGCCTTTCCAGTTGTTGTACCCAGGAAGAGTTATTTCATTATTAATAATTCGTGGTTTCAGCCAAGTCTCAGTTAAGATGGCTTGTCTGGGAAGTAGAGGGAAAGAGTATTATAAAGTTCATGGATCTTTTTAATAATAGTTCTGAGATTTAAGTTTAGAAGTAGGAAGTCAGCTTCTTTGCATGGTAGGCCTAGAATAATGTGTATCTGACAGTTGGCTGGGGGTGGACCTGGTTTAGGATGAATGTCACCACTTTTTTGGGGGTTTGTTATCTATAAGTACTATAGTGTGAAGGTATTTTGATATGAATTTATGATACTTAAGTGGGATGTTTTTTGTTGTTTTCTTAAGGTAAATATTTGGATTTTTATCATATTGATGCATTTGGTCTTAAAGGTAGCTGGTGATATTTCTGAAACGGTGGTAAGATTTGGAAGTGGATATATGTAATTTTGTGGATTGCATGGTATGTGGTTAGAGGAAAGTGGTAGGTTGTAAGATGTGCAGCTGTGGATAGGAGTATAAATAGTAAGCTCAGTACATAAAATACATTTGTGAGTGTGACTTGTTTATGGTTTAGCAAAGTGAATTAGATTTAATTTTGTTGAGCGCTTTTGTGTAAGTGTGTTGATAGAAGTTTATAAGGGTGATAAGTATTATTGAGGAGGGGATGTGTCATTTAATTTGGGTTAATGAGTACAGATAGGTGGGAGGGGCTAGAGTAAGTACATGCACTGGTTAGATGCATGGGATTTTAACTGATAGGAGTTTTCTAAATGGTTAATGTAATGTGATGCTTAGTGATTGGCTTGGAAAAGAGGTGAGTGTGGTCTGGCTAGAAATAAATGTAATTGATCAGAGGGGTGCGTGGGGAGTAGGGGTAGAGTAGGGGAGTGGAGTGAGCCCAAGTGAAACGAGGACTAATGAGGTGGGCAGAGTCACAAGCAGAAGATCACTAAGAAAGAAAAACAATCCATGAACAAAAGATTGGAGGCTTACCAGGGTAAGTGCCACTAAAGTTAGAAAACAAGGCACTGAAAGCAATAAAGAAGACACAGGTTTTATCGACTAGAAATTTAAGAAGTATTTCAAAACTGACCTTCCACAGAAGCCACACACACACACTCACTCATGCCTAGGGCCAGTTCAGAGTGTCCAGTCCACCTACAGCATGTCTTTGGGATGTGAGAGGAAACTGGAGCACCTGAAGGAAACTCACATGATCACAGGGAGAACATGCAGACTCTGCACAGAAGCAGCTTAATAAAGTCATATATAAACAGTAGGCAAGTCACAAGTGCAGACCTAGCAGTAATATATGGTAAATGTACACAAACAATATCTATGTACAAATGAAAAAAATACAGTTTTCCAAGGTAGGATTAACAAATCATTTTAAGCAGCTTAATTGAAACAGATTATGAAGATAATAAAAAGTATTTGAAATAAGTTACATCTGGGTTAACATGTGATATGTCAAAAAGAGTCCTGAAAAACAGTTGCTGAGACTAGAATTATATCAAGGCAAAAAAGAACCATTGCAAGCATTATAAAAAAGTAGATAAAATGACAACTAACAGATTAAAGCTGACATGAATACAAGCTACAAATACATGTGAGTTGCGGTAAGTAGCATACAACAGTTCAAATGTCAGAATGAACGAACTGCAACTACCAGGTGAGCACATAAATACTGCCCAAGATGGCAGTTAGCCAGAGTTTGAATATAATATAGTGTAGAACAATGATCCTTTTATCCAGAAAATGTAAGATCACCTTATAATGAGCCAAAAATCAACTGAAGAAAGAATGTATAACACTGTATTCAGCATTCATCTGACTCCGATCTATCATTGAGTACAATGCCCCCTTTGGTATGTCCCTAACCAGGCATATCCAACAATTGGAATATTCACAGTGGTTCCTCACTAAAAGAATACAGGGTGTAAGTAAAATGTCCTATGCAGACTGCCTCAAGGTCCTATCCCTGTATTCTGTCTCCTACATGCTTTTGAGAGGAGATCTATGCCTGGCATACAGGACATTGTCAGATCCCACTCTAATGGACCTCCTACATATCCACAAAAAACAGCACAAGAATTACCCATTCTAAAGACTTAAACCTTGCCTATTATGTAAATAAGATCTGCCAGAGAGATAGCTATGTATCCCAGAGACTACCCCATCTATGAAACAGACTCCCCATCCATGTGAAGCAATGGTTCTCCCTAACTCAATTCAAGAGCAACTTAGACAATTGGATGGGAAACCAGAAATTCATCTCTGATTTGGCACCTATGTCTCTAATGGACCTAGGTAACTTGTAAATGATTCATCTCCCAGGCCCATGCTTATACATATCAGTGGTATAAGAACTTGTCAGAAATTTGGAATGCATGACTAGGCTTAAAAAGGCCCTTGTGGTCATTAGCCAAGTAAATACCTGTGAACCTATAAGGTCTGATTCTGACCTCTGGTTATTTGCTACGCTTGCTGTAGTCTGTAGACTGGTAGCCTAGTACTTACCTACAAATTTATATTGCACCAAAAGACCAACATTCGCATTAACTAGTCCTGTTGTCTGTGTGGCTGTGCATCATTATGAAGATACTCATACAACAATATTGCGGTTCAGCCAGCCGGATTCACTATACAATCTCGAAATACTGAAATGTTGAATTTCAGTATTTTGAGACTGAATAGTCAAAAACCCACATACACGAAAACCCGCAATCACGAATATCACAACCGTGACCATTCACACACACACACACACACACACACACACACACACACACACACACACACACACACACACACACACACAAACACACACACGTACACATGCACATGCGCACATGCGCACACGTGCACACACACACACACACACACACACACACACACACACACACACACACACACACACACGCACACATGCACACACACACAAACCAGGACATAATCACACACACATACACCTACCTAACTAAACAAATATAACAACACACAGAAACACACCTAACCTACCTATAAGCAGGGGGCAAGCCCCACTGCACTCCCCACCCCCCTTACTTATAGATTCTAACCCTGAGGTCGTACTAAACACACAGACACACAAAAACACCATCGCACACACTCACACACACTAAAATCCCTACCCAATATCCTCAAACACGCAACACTTACATGAAACCCCAGATAAATCCACAAACCACACCACACGTAAAGAATACGACACCACGATAGCAGCGCATTCGACATTTGCAGATTTGACACTTCCGCATTCGGCATAGTGTAGTTTTGAGTAAATGCACCTTCCACTATTCGGTCTCGGCGTACTGAAATTCGAGATTTCAGTACGTCGAGATTGTCTAGTGTATCCCAGCCAGCCTGCCTGCTCCTTGTGCTTTGAATGTTTCCCCCTAAATAGGCTTGTAAGCTATCCTGCCTGTGGCCCATGCCATTGACATTTGCATCTAACAGGACAACAACCTGTTCAGTCTGTAAAGTAAGCCATGTATGTATGTGTTCCCCCCAGTTTCAAAATCTCTGACTGTTACCTATGTTTTTTTTTCTTTTTTACCCCCCCCCACACTGTTTGTCATATCCATGGCAGAACTATTGCAGTTCTGCATTCAGGAATCCTCACTGTATGATAACTAAATGTATATGGCAGCCACACCTAGTACTACACCCTGCACTATGGTATACAGCACTAGTAATTCTGTATGCTGTCATTCTCCCTTTGATATTATACCCAAATGTCCTTTGCCTTCTGTAATGTTATATTTCCCACTGTAACTCAACATTTTGACCCTATTTTCAATGCACTACAATGGGGCTTGTAGCTTGGCTATTCTGTAAATGATGTTGTTTATCATAATTGTCTGAGAATCTCATCTATAACATAATGCATTATCAGCTGTATTCTGCACTATGAAGCCCAGTCATAGATCTGAACTGTCCAGATTTACACTGATTGTCCAGATTTTCGCCTCATATTTTTGATATGTTCCTTAAAATTTTGTGGTTTTCTAGAAGACCATCAAGGACAGCAGTCAAAAATAATGACAGACATTTGACTTTCTGACTTCATATCCTTCAGAAAATGCATGTTGATGAAAAAACTGTTATTCTATCAACTTTCCAAGTTGATGACAGCAATATTTAAAGCTGCCCCTATTTCTGGTTCCTTGCCTCCCCCCCCCATTATTTTTGGCTTTTTTTTCTTGAGAAGTATGGGCCAGCTAGTGCAGGAACACTGAAATCAACTAACATATGCACAGCTGTGGAGCCCAGCTGCAGTACTAATGATTTGATATGAGGTAATGATTGTGGTTATTGCACAACCCAGATACCTCGCATGGGCATGCAGGTCCACAGGCATACTGGTCTGTATAACCTGGCCACACAACTGTCACCTTTCCCTATGCTACTGACCATTTGTGTCATGCTACCAGCCATGGGGGGGGGGATGGTCGTCTGTAACCGTGTTGCCTGTTGATGCATATCAAGTGACACCTGCAGCATGTGATATTGCCCCTGCTATCATTTTCACTTCTAGACTTGATGAGTGAGTGAAAATAGGCAGGATTTGAGACTGACAGTGGTCATACTTGGTGTAATAGGGAGACAAAAATCTGTTTTACACTTGCTACACACACAGGACAAGGAGTGCCTGCTTGGGGTCACCTCTGAAGGACAAATGTAAAAGTTTGTTGCCTGGTTTGCAGTTACCAGGGAGAGGAGAGATTCCAGACCTGCTTCGCCAATGGGAAAAAGGGTGTAGTGGGCACCATCCAGGCTATAGTCAGATTTTCGTTTTCTGTGTCATTGTACAGTAGGTCTGAAAGTATAGATACACCTACCTTCTGCTGTCATGGGTATGCTGTACTCATTTATGTGTTAATTATATTTTGTAGCAGCAGAAGAATTGGAAGGGAACAGTCTAGCCTGCCAGAGGAAGATGGCCATGCGCTCCAGGTGACAGAGTAATTGTACTGTATTACTGTCATAACTGTATCTGTTATCCTGCTTACTACAGCACTGATCTTCTCTTTTTTTAATTAGAATTTTAAAACTTCACCAGTGCATTTGTAGAGTGCTAATGGAATTGAAAGTGTCCTATTGTCCTAAATTATGACAGCTATCTCAGCAGTTGCCATGTGGATAAGAAATGTACTGATCTTGCCTACAACTGCAGCGTGGCATTTATTTTCTCTATTAATTATTACACTATTGCTTAATTGTTCATTGTGTTTGCAAGATTGTTAGTTTTAGGACTGTTGTGTGTGCCACTGTCCTAAACTGTGGCCTTAATAGCTACATTTACAATTGAGCACATGAGAACCCCTGTTTTCCACAGAAGCATTTCATTTTTTTTCAGTTACATAACTTCAGCATTGCTTTGTTATCCATTGGTAGTAGACATTGGTATCACTTCATATACTCTGCTATCATCCTTCACTCTTGTGACAAATGCACTGCCATTCATATCCCCTCTTGTTATCCTCAGTCATGTATTAAGTTTGCATTAGCCATTGACTCACTTTGCCTTCTCAGTTGTTTCTCCCTCCAAGGCCTGTATTAAGTGCACTACATTAGGTTGGTCGTTTTTCTCCATTCATTCTCATTTTTTTTATTTGCAGAATCAGCCTTTGAGCTGACAGCAGTGAGGCAGCAGTAACCTCACTATGCACTAGCTACTGCCCTGACTGCTGGGTCTCTGGCAGTGCCTGGGCCTGCCTGTCTGAAGGGTAATTAATGTCATTCTGTGAAATCACCTTGAATGCTCTGTTTTTGTGGGTAGTATAGATTCATCATTAGAGAGTGTCAAAGAGGAACTCTCCTGGGTTACTTGGCAGAGAGTCACTTCCAGGTGAAGGCTGATGTGGGCTGGTGCTTGATGTCCATATTGACACCCTGGAGCACCTCCACATGAGACTGATTAGAGTTGTATAGTTACCTGATTCAACATTTAGGCCACCAGTGTTGGAACCCATCCCCAGAGTCAACTGTGGAGATGACTGACTTTTGGAGGGGATCCCCTGCAAGATGGCTTGGCAGACTGTCATCACCCAACTGTGTCTCATATCCTACTGTTTTTTCTTATGTGTCACTCACACTATTCATTTCCAGTGTGGTCTCCTGTTTCATATTTGTACATGTACTGTCAGTCTTTTTCCATGTTACGCACTTCTGTGTCTGCCTTGCTACCACCCTTATACCATCTTTCCTAACCACAAGTCTTTTATGCTTCTATTCCCCTCTACTCTTTTTTTCAAAAGAAGAAACTAAAGGCAAGCTGTCCCAAAAACACTGTACTCCACTGCCCATACCACTCTGCCTTTCCACTTGTTCATCTGTGTGCTCCTCTGCTTGTTCTTCTGTCATTTCTCTCCCTTTACTTCCCTTTTAGAAAATAAAGCACTTTAAGCTATAGTTCTTTTATGGGCTCCCAGATGTGCCCTCACGTAAAATATATGCTACTCTTTTAATGTGAAAATTAATGTGCACTTTGTCAGCCATGCAACCTGCATACCGATGGGTCCAGGTCACGTGATCACCCCCAGCACAGTCTGCTCACTCACACAGTGACTACTGTTTTTGTGAATGAATGGCTTCATTATGCAGTGCATTTCTAGGCCTTTCCACACTATGTTGGCATTTATGTAGGCCAATGATTCATCAAGTCAATTTGTGCTACCTTGACATCGCTATTTACCATAGTGATATCACATTATGATTTTTTCTCTGAATAACACCATGGACTGTTTTATTTAATCACTTGTCACAAAATTAACATGCAGCGTCACTTCAATTGTACACTAAATGCAACTTCCTGTAACTGAAAGTCATGACACTGGTGTCCTTGTGCTCATCAGGAGGTGTACATGCTTAATTCCCAAGTCACCTTAGATCCAAATTCTTTCATAGCAATTTGGTTGTGTTACTGAAATAAAATTTGAAAGCGAATCTAAAAATTTCTCATTAATTTGACAGCTTTGAAATTGTTAGTATTATCTATATTTCATATTAGATCAGGAAACATGAGCATAAATTATGCAAGCTAATTCCTAGATGCTGAGAAAAATACATTTGTGTGAGCAGTGGAGATAAAAGGAACATGCCTCTTCACAAAGAAGCAAGGGGGGAAGCTCAGTCTAAGAGATGTAACCAAGCATTAGTAGGCAATCCTATGCAAATGAGGGTAAGGATAGTGAATCCCAAGTTTGCATAGCAAATGAGCGCAGTCAGTGGAGTGTAGGAGTAGGATAAGGGGAGTATCAGAGTAGAAGATAGGTGATATCATGAGGGGGTATGTATGAAAGAAGTGAAGCTCATTGGAGCAGAGTGGCATGTGTTTGCTGTCAGTTACTCATCACTGGAAGAGGTGTGTCAACAGGTACCCTAGCTAAAGGCAAGAAATTGAAGGAGTATGCCGTGGATAACACTAAAGTTCCTTTGAGAAGTGCTTGCAATGTGTTTGCGCACGGGTGCACACCTGTATATCCGTGTAAGACTGTGTGCGTGCGTGTGCGCCTATGTGTACTCGTTTAAGCCGGAGTAAGCATATCTAAGGTTGTTGAAATGTGTGTAAGCACGTATGCACCTGTGCACATGCGTTTTAGCAAGAATAAGCAAGTTTTATTCCATGTAAGCATGTGTGCACGCGTGTGAGCTGGTGTGAGTGTGTTTGTGCTTGTTTGCGCGGTGCTGCCCCCCTGAGGAAACGGAAAGGGAAAAGGAAGCATAACAAATAGTAGGAAGTTGACCAGGGAGTACTAGCAGAGCTAGCAGGTGAAAACAATCAGAATCAGGCAATTACACAGGCAGTACACTAGCCCAGCCCAGCACTTAAAACTCTACAAACAACATTCCACAATGTTTCTCTCAGAGACACTGCAACACTGCAGTAAGCTAATAGAAGTGAAAACTAAAAAAGCTTTACTGAGACAAAGAAATGTTAGGGGCTGCCATTGCTGTTATAAGGTGACATATGCAACATGATCAGGATGATGACAATGCGAATGCTGCTGGACAACCTACAGTGAGGAGACGGAGAAGAGTGTACAGGCCCAGGGTAACCTATCAGGGGCTACATGAGCTGGAGATAGTGGAGCGCTATAGAGTGGACAGAGAACTCATGCAGCAAACTGTTAAGCTGTGCAGGCCATGCCTAACACACAGAACCAACAGAGGAGAATCCATCCCAGTGGAAACCAAGGTATGTGTTGGCCTAAGAATATTAGCAACAGGTACCTTCCAGAGACCAACTGGTGATATGATGGGGATATCACAGGCATCAGCATCCAGGGTACTGCACCAGTTCCTGGATGCCATGTCAGCACATATCGGTGATCATGTATATTTCCCCAATTCCCATGAGGTATTGGCCAGCAATATGTGTCTCTTCCAGCAAATAGAGGAATACCCTGAGGTAGTGGGTGCAATAGACTGCACACACATATGCATGAAAGCACCAGCCGGTGAGCGGGGTAGGGTCTACTTTAACTGCAAGGGCTTCCCCTCCATCAACTGCCAGGTTGTGTGTGATGCCCAGGGCATAATACTGAATGTGTGTGCTGGCTGCCCTGGAAGCTACAATGATTCCCATATCTGGCATCTGACACAGTTGTACCAGACATTTGCAAATGGGGACATCCCTCATGGTCACTTAGTGGGGGATGCTGGCTATGCATTGGAGCCGTGGCTGATGACACCCATCAGAAACGGACACACACCTGAACAGGAACGCCATAATGAGGCACACGCACAAACACGAAATGTAATCGAGCGTGTGTTTGGGCTGCTCAAGTCATGGTTCCGGTGCCAGGACACATCTGGTGGAGCCTTGCAGTACTCACCAACTGCATGTACCCAAATTGTCATGGTATGTGCTATGCTACATAATATGATCCTGCGAAAAAAGCAGCAGGAGCAGCATAGGCCCGGGCCAAACAGCTACCCACCATTGCCAAGGCCATCACAGGCAGAGCGTGACTCGGAGGAACAACCTGAGCCTGCCCCAGTAGGCAGAAGCAGGCGTGCCCAGTATGCTTTGGCCTTGGCAAAGAGGCAATGCATAGCACATACACTGGCCTAGTAGGAACCCTGGAAATGATTCCTCTGTCTGACTCGCACATATAGTAAAAGGGATGCCTAACTTGACACTACCTGCTTTCAAACATGTACAGGGAGTGTAGTATGTGCATCTGACATAGGCAGCCCTGCAGCATCACCTGAGGCATGATTGCCATGTGTTAAGCATTATAAAGCAGTGCTAAACAGCTTTTACCACCTTTTAATGTATGTAAACAAAATTGCACACAGTAACTAGCACAACAGTGCTCAATGTTGATCAATATTGGGCAACGTTCAGCAATGTTAGTTAACGTTCAGCAATGTTGGACAAGCTTGGTCTAAGTTGGGCATAGCTGAACAAAAGCCAACATGCTCATATTTGCTCTACTGGCCCTTAAGCAGTCTGGTCTGCTCAGTATGAAAATATAAAGCAATGACAGGCCTCGAACCCAGGATAATGTGCACTATAGTCATAGTACTGAACCACTAAACCATGACAGTATTTCGCTGGTCAGCCTGTATGAAGAAATGTTGATAGGTCTATGCAAAGTATCTCATGGAAACCCTGCAGGCACAGCATAATCCCTGTTGAGTTATGACACAAAGGTGAGCCCTGCAGTAAGAATAGAACCTGATTTTCAACACATGTTCACACACATCAACAAATGTAGTGGACTTCAGACAGCAACATACTGAAAGGTCACACTGGGCATGCTCACACACTTGAATAAATGAGACAAATGTCAGGCAACAAAACAATGAAAGGCCAAACTGGGCATGCCCACACACTTAGGCCATGTCTGAGTACAGCAGTGGGCCACACATATCCGGCAGTTGCATGTGTTAACCCAGGAACCTCACACTATTCACCAATCCACCTTGTGCACACATTTATATGACAACAGACACATATATAATATAGTGGAACCCTGTCATAATCAAATATGTTCTGCAGATACGTAGGTTGTTCATAGAAAATGGGAAAGCAAAGAAGATAAAAAACCTGCAATCAGTATCATCAATAAACAATGTGCATCCCGAACATTATCATAGGTTCATAGGTTGATACTAAGCTATCTGCCCTAGGGCATTTATAAGCCTAGCCAGAGTGTGTTTGGCTTTCGCAACCCTGTTAGATTAGTAGACTGTGCCTGTGAATAGTAGGTCACACAAGATAGCCCTTTTACGTTTAGTTTATTGTGCCTCTGTCTAGCAGGGACCCAGAAGAGATTCCAGTGGTAAACATAAGGTCACCCATCCACTCGTCAAGATGTCTCCTGTAGGGGGTCCATGGGGGGCTCTGCCTATGCGGGACTGGGAACTCATTCCAGAGTGAGGGGAGCCTCTGGGATATGAATCTGTCCCTCCAGCATGTCCTATTAATATCTGTGCTGAGGTTTAAGTCCCTGGAGCATGTAGCTCTAAGGGATTCGGATATCCTGAGGTGGAGCATGTCCATTAATTCTGGGTTGGACATGGCTTTAAACAACAGGCACAGATCGCATCCGAGTAGGTGGTAAGCAAGTGAGTAGAGCTGGAGTTACTTTAGCTGAACTGCACAGAGCATCTGTGTGAGTCCCTAGATCCACTTGGTGAGGTACTTTTGTGGCCATTACAGTTGCTGCAGGTGTCGGGTAAGGTACATCCCAAATGGGGCATTGTATCCAATCATGGGCCTGATGAGTATAGGGACACAATGACCTCACTTGATCTAGATGTGAAACATTTTGGGATAAGGTGGGCCATATAGAAGGTCTGTCTAACCACTTTGGCAATGTGATTGTCAAAGGCGAGATTACTAACTACTCGTGTCCCCAAATCCCTAATAACTTCTACCGTACTTAATGGATTACCACCTATGTGGTAATGTGTGGGCACTTTGTTATTCCCAAAGGGGATGACTATGCATTTAATGGCATTTAGCTGTAGGCCATGGCTCTGACACCAGTTATCCATCTCTGTGAGACCCTTTTGGAGGATGCTTGTGCAAGCTGGAGAGTTGATTATGGCACCCAGTTTGCAGTCATCTGCGAATATGGTCAGCCATATTCCTCCTGTGTTAGCCTGTACATCAGAGAAATATTTACTGAACAAGAGAGGTCCCAGGACTGAGCTTTGTGGGACGCCACGTGTAACTGGTGTAGAGTCAGACATGACACCTGCAATACTGACCATGTGGGTGCTATCCTTGATCCAGTTAGCAATCCATCTTGTGACATATGTGTCGATATCGAAGCTGGTGAGCTTATGTATAATGCCCGAGTGGGGTATTGTGTTGAAGGGTTTTGCGAGGTCCAGGTAGGCTGTGTGGATTACCTTCCCTACATCTATGGACCTGGTAACTGTTTAAAGAAGTTGACCACATTCAAGAGGCAAGATCTGCCCACAACAAAGCCGAATTGGGTAGGATCCAGTGTCTGTAGGTTCCCAATGTCTTTGTGTATGAGTTCCATGACGATACGCTCCATTTTTTTTACAGACCAGGCTAGTCAGGTTTATAGGGTGATAGTGTCCGGGGTCCGTTGTGGCACCACTTTTGTGGAGCGGGACCACTGTTGCTGTACGCCATTCCTTGGGTACATATCCTGTAGTAAGTCTGATATTGAACAGTGACTTAATGTGAGGGTTATGTTCATCATGAAGCTCATGTAAGACGCAGGCCAGGACACCGTCCAGTCCCATTGATGCTGTGTTGTCTGCTTTGGAGGGGGCAGCACTCTCCTGTTCATCTGTGATGTCAGGGAGGCTACACTCTGTTGGGATGGACATTTGCTCTTTAGGGGAATGGGGGTGAGACATTTGCACTGAACCTGTTTGCCAGGATGTTGGCAATGTCTGTGGGTTCAGTGTATGTTTTGTCATTATGCAGTAACTCACAGCATATCTGGGAGTTTCCACCCAGGTTTCAGACATAACTAAAGAAGGCCTTGTGATTGTCCTTAGTGTCTGGTGCAATTTTCCTTTAGAAGCGGGCCTTAGATGAATTCATGTGTGATCGTAGCTTCTTGCTAGTACTGATCAGAGATGCCTTCCCTTTTTGGGATTGTGCTCTATCATGTAGTAGCCTCCTCCTTTCGTTGTATAGCTTATTTATGGCCGGGGTCCACCAGACAGGTTCCCCTGCCTTTGGAGGAGTCAGTCTTGTTGTTATTTGGGATAGCATGATCCATGTATTCCAGTAGGTGTCCATAGAATGCATTTGTAAAGGATTCAGTGGTCTGAGTCATATTTACCACTGTCCCAGGGTCTTTGAAGGATACCACCTCAGTTTGGAGAAGTGTGACATTTGCTTTTGAGAAGTTCTTCACTGAGATTGCCTAGGATGGGGGTGGGGATGGGATATGGATGTCCAGTAAGATAAATGTATGGTCTGACCTTACCAATGAGGGGTATACCTCTGGTGTGGAACATAGAGTCCCCATGTTGGTGATGATCAGGTCCAATATGTTTTCCCCTCTTGTGGGTGTGGTGACCAGTTGTGCCATAGCATTTGAGATTATAAATTCTAGCAACCATTGGGCGAGGGTGTTGGGGCTTGAGTAGTATTCCCAGTCAATGTTTGGGTAGTTGAAGTCACCCAATATAATGGTGTTTGGAGATACCTTCATATTCTCCAGTGTTCCCAGGAAAGCCGAGTGGGGTTCCTGAGTTTGGGAGGGTGGTCTGTAGCAGGCTACAAACTGAAAGGCAGTTTTGCCCACTGTTAGTTGCACATGTATTTTCTCCAATGCTTTGTGCAGTGCTACTAACCTGGAGGTGTGTGTATCTGTGATGTATATGGATACCCCCCCCTATTTTTGTTGGTCAGTCCGAGTCTTGTGGCCGAAAAGCATGGTATGAAATATAACCTGGTAGTGCTGGGGTGCTTTCAGGAGCCTGAACCAGGTGTCTGTTACTGCACAGACATTGACATTCTCCATACTGAGGAGAGTCTTGAGTGCATGCATTTTGAGGGTTAGACATCTGGTGTTGAGCAGCATTACCCTTAGTTTCTTTTACCTTGTATTGTCTATGGAGGTGGGTTTGTCTGTTGAGCCTTGCTTAAAAAAGGCACTATGGGGGTGACAAGAGCCTTAGCCAGTATTCGAAAGTCCAGGGGTGACAGGTGCAAGCCATCCATAGTGAAACTATGTGTTATGTCGAGCATGTCATCCCAGGCTGACAGACACTGGATCCCCTTTGAATGACACCAATATGTTAGCCAACTGTTAAAAGTGATCAGTTTGTCTGTATACTGTGAAATCATTCTTGGTGAGGGTAAGATGCTACACAAGGTCAGGGTCATACTGGCCTGGGCTACATGATCAGAGAGCTCCTCTATGTCTCTTGTCATGTAGTCCAGGGAGGAATGTCTGAGGTCATTCACACCAGCATGGACAATGATGGAGCATTATTTGTACTTGCTTTGGAGTGACCTGAGTGCATGTGTTATGTGGCGGATCCTGGCACCCGACAGACAGCTCAAAGTGACCTTCTCCTTGTTCAGCCTGGTGAGTGGGACGTCAGTGTGTCTGACAATAAGAGTCACCTATTACAAGTTTATTAGGTGTCTTGTTTAGCCCTAAGGGCAGTGACTGTGTGGCACACTGACTTTGTGAACTATGTGATATGTGGGTATTGTTGTGGGGTAGCAGTTGTTTGGTGTCTGCTTTGGAGGTCTCTGCTGCTTAGGAAGGTTTTATTTAGAGCCTTTGAGTATGTTTTTGTGTGGTAATGTATTTTGTTTGCTGTCGCTATAGGTCTATGTGAGACTGGATTTGTGGTGTGTGTGGTTACCTTCACTACCTGATAGACTGTGCCAGTCATGGGTTGAGAGAGCTCAGCCTCCTGTTTGTCTATATAGTTGCATCTCTCACATATATCTGAGTTTGTTGGGAGGAGGAGGAGAGGGTTGTCTGTGTACATAAGGCAGTTGTAACATTGCATCAAAATTCCAATATTCACCAGCTGGACTGGAGAGTACACAAGAAACCGACCTTTGGACATGCCAGGATATTATGATGAAATACTCTGTTGACTGATCACAAAGGATCAGTAGGGTGTTGAGTGTGTAAAAGAATATAACAGGGGTTTAGTGCTCAGGTTTGTCGGTGTTTTGGAAAGATTATCTGCGAAGGAGTCCAGACAGAACCATGACACTTCCTTCAGCTATGTCATAAATAGCAATGTACACTCATATATGTCCTGAGTCAGGGCCAACTGTACCTGACTGACAATGCCGACATCCTGTCAGACAGGCCCATACATACATACCCACCTCCCACTGACAAAAGGCCCTATCATCATACCAGGAGATATCACATGTAGAATGGGTAAACAGCTCCTCCCAAAGCTGAAAACATGGCATCAATTGGATTACATTGTTTCCCTATATGTGTCATAAGTGAACTACAGAACAAACAGACCCTGCACCAGAACAGTCTGTTGAGCCTCACCCTCTCTACAGGATCTGAAACTGTTGAATGTGTTACATCAACATATGGCACACCCCACAAGTGTTGGTGCACAACAGACCATGGGAACTATAGTCCTATAAGCCTATGAAGTCTGATCTGCAAGGCCATGGAGTCCATCATGATTGAAGTCATAAACAGAGCTATTGGAAGCTGACAAACACACAACCCTACCAACGTTGGTATGTTCATGGGCAGATCATGGTTCCCAAACCTGCTAGACAGTTTGTAAGGCAGTCAGCCAGGACATACATCACTGAAAGGAGCTACACACATCCCACATAGACTTTGAATAGCCCTTTATCAACATCCCAGACACATGTCGTATCCACAAAATCAATAATCTGTGCATAAATATGTATTGTCATATGAAGGAATGGCAATTTGTCCACAGATAGATCACACAAGCTAAGAATTGTGGAGTCCTGTTCAAGCTGTTAACACCTGCTGACTCACATGGTTCATTCCTGGGATTGCATAAAACAAAGTGCACACACATTACCATGTCCAGTCTGATGATGTCAGCATCCTACAAATATAGCAGGAGAAAAGAAACCACTCAGTAAAGCATATAGTGCATTGTGTTAATGCGTATCTCTTTAGTATCATAACATAGTTAGGTAGGGGTTTGAATCCTGCAATTGCTGAGTGTGTGTGGGGGGGGGATGTATGTGTGTGATTTCAATTGAGAGGAGTTCCCTTTTTGGAGACTTGGAAAACACATTAGAAGAGGTAAATTCTTCTTTGGCAGGTCTGATGATGTCAGTATCCCACATATACAGTAGTGGAAATGAAAACTCCCAGTAAAGCGTATAGTGTGTCGTGTTAATGTGTATCTTTCTAGTATCATAACATAGTTAGGTAGGGGTTTGAATCCTGCAATTGCTGAGTGTGTGTGTGTGTGACACTGTTGATCAATGTGTTGTGGGTTTTGCTTTTACTACTGTATGACATATCAGTAAAACAACAGTATGTGCATTGCACACTTCAGATATCTGTGTGGCAAATACATATATGCACATGTGACCTCAATTGGTAACTGTTTGGCAAAGACATATATGTACTTGTGACCTCAATTAGTTCATAGGTGTGAAGCCTGCTTTCTACACGAATATATCTGTTACCATTGACAGTTTGTGCTGCTGCTTCTCAGACCTTAGGTCACATATGTATGTATGTGACAAGGCCAGCCACTGTAGTGATCTGTGGCCTAGGTCATCTGTGTCACACACACCCATGACAGTTTCTATGGAATAGTGTGAATGAGGGTTCATGCCTGGGGTATATTTCAGACATGTTCAAACACAACACAGTCTGACAATAATGGGCATTCATTATAGGTGTACAACAACTCAGTGGATATGCATACAGACCCCTTATTGCTTATGTGATACATTGAGGGACATCAGCATACCTTTGGAAATGTGAATACCAAAGGACAGATGACATCACATGTGGCTGTATGTACACATCGGTACCCCTGCTACTTGATTTGGGCTACTACCAATGTGGTACTGTCAGGATACTATGTATAGTAAATGTGGATGACTATGCTATAGTTGGCTTATAGCTTCACAGCATAGGTTGGTCAACAGGTATCTGTCTGTATGATACCCTTGTGGAGGATGTGTCTCATCTGGAGAATGCATTGTAGGCCACTGTATGCATTAGCAGATGTGGACGGACATAACTTTAGTGTGTTTGCTTGTACCTAGGATGGCTACATGCCAAACAGGAGTGGTCACAGGAATGTGTGGCGGTCAATACCACTGGTTACTGGTATAGTATATTACCGGAAGGATTCAAATGCTACTGTGTATCCTACATCTGTGTGTCAGTTGTCAAGATATCATCTAACGATCGGTTAAAATCAGGCTGTTGAGGTTATGTATACTACCAGAATGCAAACCAATGACCGATATTAACAGTATCACCCACAGCATAGTGTCAAACCATGTCATACGCACCTGTGTACCCAAGTTGTAACATGTGTGTAGTAAAATGCATACTGGCCACCAATAGGAAATATGAAGTGTTAACACTGTGTAATACAGGGCATGTCACCCTTCCCATGTGTCCACCATGCACGTACATGCAGACAGTGTACCTCCACCATGTTCACAAATGTACACCTGCAAATCTGTACTGCGCACATCACACACGTACCGTCCACTCACCAACACATGCTGCCAGTACCACACACATCAGCCAAGTGGCACATGAGCAGACAATACATTTTTGGAATTAACACTGGTGTAAACAATACTACATTGATAATCATAGCTTTAATGCATCATGCCTGCTCAGATATACCTACAAGGATATCATTACACTTTACTGTTGACAACATGCTAACATTGCTACACTGCTGTTAAGTCACCCTGTGCATCAGCACCATGTTAGCCTGTTCCTGCATCAGTGTCACAGATGACAGGAGGTGGCACGGTTTCATCATATGCACAGGGTGTGTTATTGGTTTGCCAGAGCCTGACAATGACCCATCCAGTCGACATGTGTGTGTGTGTGTGTGTGCGTGTGTGTGTGTGTGTGTGTGTGTGTGTGTGTGTGTGTGTGTGCATGTGTGTGTGTGTGTGTGTGTGTGTGTGTGTGTATAAGGGACAACAGTACAGTATGGGTCAGTGTTGATGTAATGTGTGTGTGTATGTGTTAGCCCTAGGTGTTTGGTTTATGTGTGTGTGTCTGCATGCACACAGTTCCACCTTGTGGCTGCCAAATACGGGAGGTTGCGGGACAGCCACAGAATGTACCTGCCAGGCTGTACCGATCACTGTCTCCGGCCATGAACACAGTACCTGTGTTTGGCAGGGGTGCCACAGACAGTATCGGGTACTAAGCCAGACTGGGTACTATCGTCAGAGGCAGAGGGATGTCGACTGGACCCATGTCCCTGCTGGGACTGGCCAGAGCCACTTGCACATGGTCGTCTAGGACGGTCTATTGACAGCCCAGCCCCAACATTGCTGGGGCTGGTACTGCCACTACGGGAGTGGCTGGGACTTGTGTGTCATCTGCGACGACTACCAACTGATGATGTTGCTGGCATACGTCCATATCGATGTCTCATCCATCTTGCACTGTCCTGGTACATGGACATAACATTGCGGAGGACATCTAGTGTCTCCCCCCAATGTCTATCAATGACCTCGGTGTAATTACGGATGGCACCAGCAAGGTCACAGATACTGTCATTGATAACGGTGTTAAGAGACCTCTGAGCCCTTAGCCCTTGCCTGGTGTACCGTTCCATATGTGCCTGTGCCTGCATTACAGCCTGGAACATACCTGAGGTTGTGAGACCTGTGGGGGCACGTCTGCCAGAGGCATTATGACCAGCAGTGCTCCCACAAGAACCCCTGGACATATGCCTATGTGGTACCGTTCCAGGTGTCTGGGTATGGCTGCTGTGTGGGGTTGCATGTGCCATAGATACCACACTATCCTGGTCAATGCCTACTGTATGCTCTTCCTCAGCTCAGGCCATTGGTGTTGAGGGATGTATTGGCAGTATGAATGTGCACATAGATGGGGTGGAAAGCTGTGTACTGTCGATTGGCGGACCAATGACAGACGCTGTCAAACCTGTCTGTGCCACAACACATGTATCATCATGTCCACTATTTGTGGCAGTGACTTCAGGTTCCCTGTTGCACTTATCCAACAATACCTCAGCACCTGTGAGAGGGAGACAGGAAGCACACTTTACCATCTGTACAGGATGTTAGCATACATGCACAGATGCACACATGCACACATGAATGCATGCACACATGCACACATGCACAGATGAACACATGCACACATGCACACTTGAACACATGCACACATGCACACATGAACACATGAATACATGCACACATGCACACAAATACACTACTCAGTCAAGTTGACACACACACACACACACACACACCAACAGCAATACGGAACATACTCATTAGTGGTTGATGGTGGAGTACAGTATCACAAGCCAAAGAGTCCTATCACACGTGTCAGCATGCAGGATGTGTGTTGCTCAACTGCATGCAGTGCGAGTGTAGAGAGTCCTTGTTGATAACAGTATACATGTCTTTGATGCATGTATGTTGTTTAATGATTGGCCTCACCCTGGAACACAATGTGTACATGGACACAACATTGCTGTGCAAGTCTGAAATGCTTTCCAATGTCCTGTGCACCATCACTCATAGGTATACATACCATGGCCGGATGCACACAACTGTCAGGTGTATAGCAATGAATGCTATGTGTAGTACTGTAGTTACTGTAACTGAATGTAGTGTAGTACCATGAGCCACCATCAGGCAGCATCATGCGGTCACTCAAGGCCACTAATGTATGCCACACTGGCAACTATCTTGCTGTACCTGACCTGCACCACTTTGGCTACATTAACCATTTCACAGCCAGTTGTTACGTGGGTATGTAAGGTGTTCAATAGGGAGCATTGCCTAACATGAATGTGTTGTGTGTTGAAGCATGTCACACCACCCCATGACAGGCCTCTACCCCTCAGGTATAGTATGTGTGCTGTGTTGATGACATTTGGGATACTGGAGTATGACCTTACAGCAGGTGTCTACATACGCCATGTGTATCATATTAACACTTACTGCATATGACAAAGTGGTGTATGTTGTGTGCATGTGTATTGACTCTGCCTATACAATGTCCACTACAGTGTACCACAATTGGTTGGGATGCTCTATGTATTGCATGTGTTTGAGGCAGCTACTCATGTTACTGGGATGTGCATAGTCCCACAGAGAACATGCAGAGCATGCATTATGTGTAGGTGTTTTACATGTGTATATGGCCTACAACTCTCCTATGACATGCACATGTTATATGCTATATTAAATGTAGAACATTCACCGGCATGGGTCTGCTTTCTTGCTATCACACCAGAGGGACCTACAAGTATATGAGACAGTTTGTCAGTGTCAACAACTATGACATTGCTGCTGTGTGTTTGAAATTTTACAGTAATACAACAGGTGACAGTCACAGGCATACAGATTATGTTCCAAATTATCAGTATTGCATGACACCAGGCTCCATATCTTCTGACTACACAGTACACATCTTATAAATGCATGTTCTAACAATCGAGCCAATAGTAGTCTACAGATATGCCATGTTACCTGCACGCTCTGAGTCGACGTGCTGGGTGACTCAGGCCTCCATGATGACACATGTCTGTTGTACTGGTTGGCCAGGAGCCACCACGCTGAGGAGCAGCTCTTCCACTCTGGTGAGGGATGGATGTGTTGCTGCACCACCACCTGTGGCAAGCTGTTGTCTGTGGACATCAGAGGCATGCTGCCGGTCATGTCTGATTAAATCACTGCAGTGATGGCGTACCTGCTCATAATTCCGGTTATGCATGCCCACATCATTCACCCAACGGACAACATCCTTCTACAGTGCAGTGTGCCCATGCTGGTCCTGGCTGGTTCTGGAGAACAGCAGGTTGTGATGTTGTATCAGGGCATCTAGGATGACTTCCTCCACCTCAGGGGAATACGCAGGTTTTCTATTGTGAGACATGTCCCTGGAAGACAATAAAACAGTAATTGTGAGCAAGTCATGTGGCACACTTAACATTCTAAAGTACAGACATCAATGAAATGCCATATATAGCAACCTATTGGCTGTCAGTAGATACACACTTTTAATACCACATATCACTGCTCAGCCCACAACTGCCTGACAGTGCCTGACACATACTATATACCAAACCATGTTCTGCACAGCAACAAAGTGAAACCAGTATGTAAGACTATACAACAGTACATGGCACACTGTATGTGACACAATGCACCACCTAGCCACAGGAGGTGTATATGAAGCTAATGCATACAGACATTTGTCATCCATTGAAATGAAGTTAAAGTACAGTTACAGTACTACCAGTACACCACACTACTTGTTGATAGCAAAGCCCTCAGTAACATATGTGCACATTCATCACTATAGGTGGCATACTGCTGTACTACACTATACATGTTGCTAGATATGCACTTATATCCTGTGACACACATACCACCAAGGCCATGCTACAGGCATACCCACACACACATCAGACATACCTACACGACACAATGGTATGGAAACCCAGATGAGTTTTACCTGTGTACCATACAGTACTGTGTGTCAGCACCTACAAAACCTCATGCCTGAGGTATGTAATGTGTGAGGACCACAGGTAAAAAACAAAACAGTGTTTCCAAGCAATGTGAATATACAACATACTGTGCTGTTTAGGCCTACATCTTCAGGTAGTACTACAGTTCATACAGGATTTGTATTCACTAGTGTTAACAATTAATAAGCATACATGTACTACTTTAGCCTACAATGGCACACTCTAGTCAACACCATGGGACTACGTCACACCATATGCCATACTGCTTTTCATGCCTAGCAATAGCATACATATCTTTTGCTGCGATCAGAGCTACAACATTACATACCATGATATAAATAGTTTCCCACTAGGCTATCACACATATACACAACTGTGACACATTCATCTACACATTCACCATCACACTCAGTCAACCTCACATAGCAAGTAATGCAACAAGTACATGCGTGTGTGTATCGGGTTCTAGGTAGCTAATAGGCTATTATCCATAGGGCCTATGGAAGCCTAGCCATATGGTACCCTGCCCTTCAACACCCATGTAATTTAGGTTCATGTGCCCCTGTCATGCAGAGCCGCAGAGGTGATTCCCGGATTGTGTTTCCTAGCTCACATCCAATCATCATGATTATTCATGACAACTGCTAATGAGGACCTTCATTTGCTATTGATAGGTAGTTAGTTCCAGAGTATGGTATGTGTCTGAGATGATAATGTACCACTCCAGCATGTTCTGTTTTTTAACGTTACAAGGTTTAGATCAGTACAGTGTGTCGCTTGTGTGGATTTTAATCTGTTTATATGGAGCATGTCCAACACCTGTGGGTTTGGCATAGCTTTGTATGTTAGGCAGATGTTGCCTCTGGGTAGGCGGTATGCAACACAGTGTAGCTGTGGTTTTGTAAGACAGTCTGCATAGGGCATCTGTTTGAGTCTGGTAATACTCTTTGTGAGGTATGTGTCTGGCCTCTACAGTTGCTGTAGATGTCTTCTGAGGTACATACCAACAGGGCCATTGTACTCCATGATGAGTGTTATGACTGATGAGTAGAGTGGAACACTGACCTCTTTTTCCATGGATGACACACCTTTTCTGATGACATGTGGACCGTACACAGTTTACATGACTAGTGTGGCACTGCGATTATCATAAAGGGACACTACTGTCCACCTGTGTCCCGTAGTCTCTTATCACACTTTTGGTGTTGAGTAGACTACCACCTATGTGGTAGTTCATGGGTACAGGGTTTTTAACAAAAGGGATGGCAATGCATTTACAACATTGAGCTTGAGCGTACATATGAACATCCATTGGTGTACATATAGATATATAGATAGGCACATATACAGTCCACCATTCATGGTGGGAATATCAATTATGCAAAGGTTGAGAGAGATACAGTTATGTAATGATATTGCACATTCTTGTGCAGAATGCATGGAAGGTATTCTCAGCTCATGTATCTTTAGCAGGAACCCCTGTCTGGAAGACTATAAACCTAACAAATCATACCCACAGCGTTTAAACACCACATGTCATATGCCAGCACTGTATGCTGTCTTGTTTGCCACACACTACAATCTACATATAAATATGCACATAACAACCTGCACCAACATATAAATGTCCACCCTTCACAAACAGTTGCACTATGTCCCTTGCTCTATGCACATGTTAAGATGCTAATATATCGGACACATAAATATCTCTCCATATGTGTGTGCCATACACACACAAGGTCCACACTGTTTTAAGTCCGTACACCTCACGGATGACCTGTTGGGCCTTGCTACAACATGGACAGTTTACACATGTGTGCATACAGTAATAGTACAGGGAGTATATATAGCTGCAAATGCTATATTACTATGCTAGCCTGGTACAGCAGTTGCCAATTCTAAGCTACACATTATTTGACTATCATGCATGTCTTACTCTGTCACATCCAAGTTTATATAGGTGTTTGCACTACTCCCCCAAACTGCCATTATACTCAGTACTGTAAAGAACATAGATAACATGATCACATGTTTGACATATAATGCTGAGCTACATATGTCACAGTTATGTCCCACTGCACACAGCTACACACTAATTTGCCCATGGCAGTAGTTATGCATGGCATCAGTGCATACATACTTACTGGTGCCATATGTGCATGTTTCAGAGTATGCACTGTACTATTCATAAACATCTATTACTTGCCGGTAACTACATATCTGTTACATACCTGTTTGTCACTTTCAGGTCTGTCTGTGTATGCTTTGACAACTTTTTTTTTTTTTTTTAATTAAGTAAGGTTTTTTTTACTTAAGTTTTATTTTTGGTTATTAATTAAGTATTTTTGTTCTTAATTAATATTTTTAGTTAGTAATTAAGTATATATATTTTTTACTTCATTAAATATTTCTTTATTAAGTAATATTTTTTGTCAACACTCTCCAGGAGTTCTATAGTCTCTGACACGTGCAATGTAATGATTACATGTGGGGATAGAAAGTACAGTCTGCTTTTATAGGTATCTGCACATGTGCATGTAATGCCCTCTGCACCAATTGGTGCACAACATTTGGTAAATGCATACAGCCTGCTGTGTGGTAATTGCAGTACTCACTGTCATAGAAACCCAATGCTATAAATTGCTAAGGTATGTAGGCGTAGCCCTTTCAGATTTCCAGAGTGGGGTCCATGCTTGTTTGCTGTGGACACCGTTTTGTAAGTCAGAAGGTTGGTATACTTCTTATATCTGAAGCTAGAGTTGTAGACAGTGATGTACATGTTGTACTCAGACCTGACTGTTGCCACTTCCAGTACAGAGCTATCGGTGTAGAGTTTAACTCACCCCTACAAATGCTTACACAACATTTATGTGACTATGTAGTTTCTTTTCTACTCATATAATTACCTGCCATACAAAAGTAGTAATTCAGAAGTATTCTTTTGGGACATGAACTGTTTGTGAACTGTTATACTGTGAATATTAATGTACTCACTTCTGCAGGGTTTGTGTTTTTTATTGTTGACATTAGCACAGGGTTCTCAGGACAACTGGACAATTCCAGTACAGAGTATGCCTACCTACATCCTTGGTAGACCCTAAACACACAAGTATATTTTAATTGTGCATGTGGGGGGGGGGGTGCTGATATACAGAGAGCATTATGTATTATTGTGTGAATGTTATCTTACTGGACTTAAAGGATTGGTGTGTACCTGTTAGTTTATCAAGGCATTTGGTCTGTCTGCATAGTTCCCAACTGTGAACCTATCCAGATGGTAGCCAGATGTTACACTGTTATTCTTTGTCTGCGCAACTCACAGGTGTTTTCAGCACTGGTACAATGGCATTGTTACAGTCAGTTGCTACCAGTACATGGCTACATACTTTGGTATTTCTGTGTTGTACTCCTACATAAGGGTATGCTTGTGAAAGTCCTACCAAAGCTATTTGCAGAGTGTGTAACAGCAGAATAACTGATATGCCTGTGTGTTTGTGCCTCTGCCAGGCCTATTAAACACTCAGATACATCTTTGCATGGAGTCAGGGATAGGTAGTTAAAGGTGAGGTACATCTTACACATAATAGAGACAGTAAGTGTAGACTTGAGTGAAGCAGTGAATATGGATTAGTACACCTTTTATGAAGTACAAGCGGTGTCTACTGTCATTATTGTCAGTATTCATTGTGTAATACCCCACCTTTCTGACTTACGTCATTACTTTTCAGAGAGATTCAGAGGGACACAGCTAAAATATGTTTCACAATCAGGGACATCCCTGAAAAGTAGTAACAGTTAGGAAGTATGGCCTCTGCCCTAATCAGATATGCCAGTATTTGTCCTGCTATGATACTGTGTGGGGGTTGTAAAGTGCCTCTGTAACATTATTTGCTGCTAGAATGGCTGCTTCTCATATTCCACTCATGTAATGCAATTCCACAACAATTGCTGGTAAAGATTCATAGAACAAGCTTTGTGTTATGGCCTTCCTATTTTTCCTTCACATTCACTCATTGCAATGCATGATATATTTATTTCAGCACCAAGTTATTGTATATCTTCTGTGGCTTAGTGGTACTTCATGCAGTCTAGTGTGTCCAAGGTCTGGGGTTGGAGCCTGACAGAAGTGTTTTATTTTGCTGCTGAGCAGAACAAGGGCCCTGACATACGGAGTGACTAAGGCACTTTTAAGCAGTTGTAAGCGGGTTTGCATGGGTTTGCGTGACATTTAGCGATGCTTAGCTAAGTGCACACATGTGCACACTCGCTTAAACCCGCTTACTACTGCTTAAAAGTGCTTACTCCCGCTAACCCCTGTGCTAATTTCTTTGAAAGAAAAGAAAATGGGGAGATAGGAAAGTGGTGATAAAGTGGGCATAAAAAGGGAAAGACAGTAGGAAAACAAGCTTGGGATGTGCAGGACGGGTGTAGGGAAGGTCCATAGCTGCCCATTTCTTTACCAGCAACAGCTGTGCATATGCAATAAATTTGCAGTGAAATTTGAAACCTTCCACCCCTGGGAGAGGGGTGAGGACAACAAAGTATGTTGTACCGCCAATTATAATTATCAGTTTACATGTCCAGCGGACATGTGTGCGAAATGGGCAGCTATGTATGGGGCGTAATTTTTTTGTAGGTACAGATTGCCCTTTTTTTTTGTTCAGGTGAGAGTAGAAAGTGAGGTAGAGGAAGTAGAGGAAGTAGGTATATTTGGGGTGGTAGGTTGGGGAGGAAAACAGACAAGACAAACAGGACGCATACAGGGGCGGTGTATGACACATGGGGTGGGTGAACACAATTGACAGGGACAGATGTTTGGAAATCGCAAGCCCATGAGCCCACAGATGGTAACAGTGGAACTGAGATCCCCACCCATGGGCAGTCACCACTGCACTTTCACAGCCCTGAGGGTGGCTGTGCTGGGGGCTGCGTAGGATGGGCAGGCTCACCTGTGAAATGCGCCACTCTCACCTTGAGCTGGTGTAGGGGATCAGCGACTGAACGCTGGATCTCCCTATGCACCACAACCCGGACCCTTCGAAGGGTGACAGGTGGCCCTTCTCCACCCATGCTTGCATGGGGGGATGAACCCCATCCCCTGCAACGCTTTCACCAAAGGTGGCACAGGACCAGTGCAGGAGGGGAGCCCGGGCTGGGCACCGGATCTGCTGGTGCCAGGTGCACTCGCCAGCTGAGGAGGGATAGGTAGGTCCGCTGGGACCGGCCTTCCCATACGTTCTGTGATTAGGTGTGTTTAATTACAACATAAACAACAGCATTCCAAATTAGTTGCAACAGCATGCAGTAATATTCCCATTAACCCGACACACCAAGGTTCCAACAGTTGAACGGCAAACATAACACATGCATATATTGAACGACGGTGGACATTCCAACACCATGCAGGGATGATTGGTGGCAACAGGCCACCATGATTGTGGTATTTGAACAGGGCACATGCATCAAAGTGAATGCAGATATTTACAGAACAATAGGACATGTGTCCCAACAAATGTTTTGAGATTACACATACCTATTGAGGTGTGTAATTGCATTGTTTATGCACATACAGTAGGGTGTAGAAAGAAACCTCAATTACCATCTTATAAGTACTTTTAGTCTACACTACTTTCCTATTAACTGCAGGTGTATATCCCCTACATGTATTATTACACTTGCCAACATGCCTTAGGTTGTGTAATGGGTTTGGCTAGTTCATGATATACCTGACCTATATCTGACATACTAACTGTCCAAGATGCAGATGTTACTGCTACATACTTATTGATTTTATTTATATTTCTTTATCTACATATCTGGATGTGTTCACATGACATTTTAAGTTACATTTGTACAGAACCCTACATTTCATGTAGCACACTCACATTTCTGGGGAACAAATTAACAAGCTACTCATGTTCCAGATTTACTTATGCATGCCAGCCAGTAACTGACTGTTGAGGACTGTATGTATGCTTCACAGCTACTGGCACTTCCATCAACCACTTTAGATGGGACTGCCCAACTGTGTGTACTATTTGTATAATGCAAGGGTACAACAACATTTCAAAGTAAGTGACACAGACACACTGCAGGTTTTATACCTTTATTAATTACATTACACACTTTTCCACAGGCTCTCTCCTTTATTTGATATTACAGTGCATATGGAAGACATATTCAAGACATATTATACTTTTATTAATGGGTTAGAACACTCTTTTTCAGACTTGCTCACTTATTTTATATGACAGTACATGCAGAGATATTATTCTGGACATATTTTACCTTTCTTAATGGGTTACTACACTCTTTTTCTGGCTCTCTGACTTATTTTATATAACAGTACATGCAGAGGAATTATTCAGGGCATTTTATGGCTGTATTATTGGGCTACAACACTTTCTTTCAGGCTCTCTCACCTATTTTATATAACAATACATGCAGAATAATTACTAACCTGCCTGGTGGTGCAGCCTTAGCAGCCTATCTGCATAGGCTTGCTGATTCACAGCACAGACACCTGCAGCTGTGAAGTAAATGAAGGGATATTGAGACATACCTATCCATTATATAGAAAAAATTAGCATGTCTTACATATTGCATTCCATGGCTTCCTACTCAGTAGTGGGGCATCTTGCATCCCACAGGCCTCCTGTATCCATTGGTTCAGTAGGTCCTGCTTCTGTCTCTTCAGGTCTGCATGGTGGTGACGGACCTGCTCACCAGTCCGAGGAATGCCTGTGACACTGGTGAGGTCATGAGCTAACCAGTTCCAAGTCTCTGCTTTGTACTCAGTCCCTTGGAACTGGCCCTGCAGGAGTCTTGACTCATGACAGTGGACAAGGAACCAAACCATGTATTTTGACTCCTCGATGCCCCAGCGTTGCACTCTAAAGTGTGTTCCCTCTCCAGCACCAGCCATTCTAAGTGCAGATGGGAGCTACAATCAGTTATGGCGAGTATTCCTGCCTATGGGGCTTAAATATGCCGCATTTCCCACACTTTTTTTGTGACTGGCCGTTTTTGAAAATTCTCGGCTGACTATAGACCTGCTTAGCAATGGTTAATCTACCATTTATAAGTATATGTATGTTAACAGTGGCTGTTTATCCTAAGCTGTCAAGACTTAGTGGTTCAGTACTTTGATTATGGTGCACAGTGTCCTGGGTTTGAACCTTGTCATTGCTTTTTATTTTACTACTGTCCAACCAGGCTAGGGGGTGTGGCTGTGTTTAGGCAACTTTGCTCTATGTTGCTGCACGTTGCCCGACGGTGCACTGGTTGGCACGGCGCCCACCTCCGCGCAAACCAATTGCATTGGTTAAAGTGCTATTTAGCTATGAGCAACTACATTGCGCTGGGTAAAGCACTGCTTAACTACGGGCAACTATACTGCATTAGGTAAAGCGCTGCTTAACTATGGGCAACTATATTGCACTAGGTAAAGCGTTGCTTAACTACGGGCAACTACGGGCAACTATATTGCGCTGGGTAAAGCGTTGCTTAACTGTGGGCAATTATATGTCAGGTTCCTTTATAAATATACATTTTGCTCACTGATACATAGGCCATTTCAATGCTTTTTAGTAAAATTTTAATCATATATATGTCAGGAATTATTTCATATACTAATTTAGAACATAAAATAGGAAGGGGAGTGGTGGGACTCAAACTGTGAATGCCTCCTTTTTGTGCGAACGCTCTACCACTACTCTATTGCTATTTGGCATAATTTGCATAAACATTCCTTATTATACTCTTCCATGTCGAGATTGCTAACTGCAGCTAAGCAATGGGCACAGCTGCGCACACACGCGCAAATACGGGCAGCTATATCGAGAATTAGAAAAAAAAATTTAATGTTTTACTTTTTATAACTGTGCTGGGGGTTTACAATGTCAGGGAGTGTAGTGTTGGGTACATGGACATTTGAGTGGACTCGGTCTTGTGTGTTGACATTTTACATTTCAGACACTTGCAGGGGCATGAACCTTTAGACTGCTCGGCAGTCGGACATGCCCCCTGCTTTCCTGCACGGTCTGTGTTAGACTTGGAGTAGAGTCAGTGTGCCCTCATGAATATTCATGGCATGCTGATGTCATACCGTTCAACTGCAGTCTCCGAGTAAGACTTATTTAGTCTTACACGGAGGATTTGTGAATCCGGGGGCATATCATGAAGATGTTGGCAGGATACAGTATTAGCAATAAAAGTAGATCATAAGCTATTCATAATATAGTCAATTGTTTACAAAATATTACTGTTTCAGTAGTTTATGGAGTAGCCATGGGCTCTGGACAAGCTCATCCAATGTAAGCAACATGTTTGTCATTATTCTGTTAATAATATATTCATATATTCAACGTTTATAATATTCTGTTGTGCTATGTGCAGAGGAGATCTCATCATCACCTTCTGTTTGGTAAACAAAGTACATAAATTACTGTCCTCATGCTGATCACATGGTATAAGAATTCATTATTAACATCATGAATGTAGTGTACATGAAATGCATTTAACCAGCATGCATAACCAAGGTAGAATATGCAGTATATGAAGCAAAATGAAACTAGATAGTCTAGTACAAAATCCTGCTACATTTACATTTTGTCCAAATATGGAACTACAGCATTTTGAAGGTTACATCAATAATACATGTTCATGTGTTTAGTTGTTTTTTATGTAATTGTAAATATATATTTTTATTTAAATATAAGATTGAATGAAGCACAAGAATGAAGTAGATAAAGCAGTGATGAGAACCTGATTTACATAATAAACCACAAAATATGCCATAAGTTCACATATTACTGGAGGTTTAACAATGTGAAATAAGTAACTTCATTTCCTGCTTACTATTACAATGAAGAGATAGTTTTGCACTAGATGAACTATTATGATAATCATTCTAGGAATTTGTGACATAATTGCTGATGTTAGGAAAAATGCATTGCTCTTTGAAAACAGCTGCTTTCACCAAATAGATTAAGTAGGCTTTTACCTTGTAATAAAAAAAAAAAAAAACATTGTTATGGGAAACTTGATTAAGCAAGCTTGAGGCTCACTTAAAAGAAATAGGCCACATCCTGAGGATGGTTTACTGACAAGCAATCAAAGTATGCTTGTTCAACGCACTGGTTTCTGTAAAATGAATAAAAACACTTGTGAGTTGAAAATAATAAAAACACACAATATATATATTTTTTTACATGAGGCAAGCCCCCCCCCCCCCTTCCTCGCATCCACCATATAGGTGTTGCTCACCACACTTCTCTAAGTTTTATATATACATATATATATATATATATATATATATATATATATATATATATATATATATATATATATATATATATATATATATATATGGGTCTAGGACATTTCACCGAAAGCACATTTCACCTAACTTAAATGACTGAACACAAATCACTGAAAGCACAATTCACCTAAAACTCAATTCACCAAAACGCATTTCACCTAAAGTTGTAGATGGCCTTCTCCTGACTGTAGTGTGACCCTGGAGTTAGTATATATAGTAGGGTGTGTGTGGGGGGGCATAGCCCTCCACATATTTTAAGTAGATATCATGTTTGGAAAAGAGTAATATATTGAAATTTCAAGTATCCATGTATATAGTTCAAAATATTTAACATATGTGGGGGGCTACGCCCCCCCACACCCCCCTACTAGATATACTAACTCCAGGGTTGCATTACAGTGGAGTCCAGGGTTGCACTACAGTGGGGACAAGGCCATCTACAACTTTAGGTGAAATGTGTTTCTGTGAATTGTGTTTTAGGTGAATTGAGCTTTCAGTGAAAAGTGCAGACTAATTTGAGTTTAGGTGAAATGTGTTTTCAGTGAAATGTCCTAGACATATATATATATATATATATATATATATATATATATATATATATATATATATATATATATATATATATATACCAACACCACAGTCACACTACAAAGGAAAAATGCCTGTAACAATGCATTGCCAGCTTGCACAATAGTCTAGTAGCAGTAGGCAGTGGTCTTGTCTATCTATGTTGGAAAACATAGAATTTACCTATAAAATTAGAACTAGGACTATAACCTGCAATTTAGTGATACATTGCACAAAGTTATGCTCAGAGCATCTATTTTGGGTATCAGATAGCACTAACACCATATCTCAGGGTTATCTTATACCATATCCTAGCACTATTCATTTCAGGTCCCTAACCTTAGAGACCACTCTATGAGATCTCTGTAAAACTTAGTTCTCAAACCTATCAACACCCTTATACAGGTCCAGTGGTTATGTCATTTCCAAATGTCTCTGTAGTCAGATTGGTAGTTATGGGCATCCTGAGACACTGTAGCAATTGTCTCATGTTCACTAACAGCCTTATAATTTTTAAAGAACCCAACACAGTATGTGAGACATGTGAGACAGCTAAAAATGTGGCATACAAAACAAGGCTGTCAAGTAGACACACACTAGATCTACCACTCATAATGTCCACAAACATAGATCATTTTATGCTGATGCACTGAAAAGCAGAATCTCCAAATGTCAAAGAGCTCCTAAGCCTGCAAACAATAATCCATATCCTTAGCAATCTCTAATGCATACAACGGAAGCAGCACCATAAGCAAGCCTACACCCAATGGACCCCTGAAAACCAAGCCAATAAGGCAACCAAACAGTTTACCCAGGTCCCTTGTCATATGGGACTCCATTGTACAACACACAGATGCTCCACTCACCAGACCAGGCAAGGAGAATATTACAACCATTTACTTATCTGGATCCAGGATCTGTCAAAATACACAAACACTCAAGCTACTGCACCACAGGTAGCAGTATTATTCTATCATAGTCCATGTGGGTGTAAAGGTCCTGAGACATACCTCTCTTAATTACAGGAGGAGAGAAGTTATGGAACTCTCAGAATATGTGTCTTAGACTGGCATGTGCCTTGCATTGAGCAGCATTTTACCTTCATCAAGGATGATGCCACAGTATGAACAAAAATGATGAACTTTAACTATCTTTTAGTTTCTGATGCCAGTCCAGGGAGATTGAGTATCTGTTAGACTGAGAGGACATAATCAACAGACCATGTTGCTTTGGCAAACATGGCCTGCACCTGTCCCCATGGGCTTCTGGATTTTGGTTAAAATTTTATCCACCCCGTTAGAGCCTTTCTTAGGCAATGCTAAAGTGACAAACCTGCCTATATGGCAAATAAATCCCAAATGAGCTTAATGGTATTACTGCTCAATGCTAGCAGCATTAACAAGAAACTCCACATCCTACAAGCTCTCATCACTCTGGAAAATGTAGGCATCTGCGCTATTACTGCGACATGGTTTAAAGCTGCAGAAAGCACTCTGGGTCTGGGAGTGCAAGGCTACAGTGCCTTTCATGCATTTAGACAATTAACTACACAGGCAGGGAGTAAAGGTGGAGGTGTCTCAATCACATAGGCAGCAAGTATACCTCAAGGATGGTTAAACATGATGATACACTGGAGATCATCCATGTGCACATACCCTTAGATAGAGACCCTTACTATATCTTAGCAAGCTATTCATCACTATCTATGTCTCAAGAATCCCACAGCTCTTGTTTAGACCTACTGAAGAAACTCTCCATCCAACCAATCATCTATTCATGGGAAACTTTAACTACCTCTCTATAGACCAGGAAACATACACTGCCTCCAACTTGCAGGCATAATATTTCCTGGACTTTATTCACACAGATGCCCTTGATCAGTTAGTGCATACTCCAACCAGATGTTCAAACATACTGGACTTTGTTCTCACCAGTATTATATTAGATGGATGTGGGGATTACATAATGTGGCTGTTCATTATTTTCCTTGTTCTGATGAAGTCCTGTATACTTGTGGATGAAAGCGCTAAACAAATAAACTAATTGCGATGAACTTCTGATTCCTGGTCCACTGTATAAACATACAAATGGCTTTATAGTGGCTGCTGCACCAACCAGAAGTAAGTGCAAAACAAACCCCAAAAGCAAACCACACCAGTGGAATCCTAACCTTTACAGGGTATATATAACAAAAGAAAATAAGTCATGGCCAAAGTCAGAAAGAGTAACTCACAATGACAAGAGCTGACTAATAAAACTAAGCAGGAAATTAAGATGACTAATCCAACAAGGCCAGTTAAGAGGTCAAGATAGCTTCTCAACCTAAAGACAACCACAAGGCTTTCTACAGCTGTGTCTGAATCCTCAAAGGTGACATGCAACACTATGCAGAACTGGTTGTAAATCATATCACCTTCACTGAGCACAGTGATATAGCAAATCTGCTGGCTGACAAATTCAGTTCAACCATTACCCCCTAACTCCCCCACCCCCTTGCAAAACCCCTACCAGCATAAACCCTCCCTCCAACTATCAGCAGGGAGCAGGTCACAGTGGTTTTCACTAAGGATAAAAACATAGCCTCAATGGGGACTGACAGTAGTTCAGGGTGCCTCCTAAATTGTCTGAAGCATGACGCATTAGGATCACATGAGTGATTTTTCAGCTGTAGCCTCAAAACAGACAATGTACTAAGTGAGTGGAAGACAGCAACAGTTATCCCCCTTCACAAGTGTGCACTGTCAAATGACCCCAGAAACTAAAGACCAGTCTGACTAGTCTAATATGCAAAGCCATGGGTTATTATGGAAATGATCAACAAAGATATTGGCAACCTACAGACATTAGACCCATCTCAGTTTGGCTTTATTAAAGGAAGATCATACCTGCTTAACCATGCATACTTCTTTGAGAATGTAACAAAGGCAATGGATGAAGGAAAAATGGTGCATACTGCCTACCTGGACTTGGCTAAGATGGTCTGCACAATACCAAACTCAGACACTATGTACAAACTCATCGATCTAGACATAACTCTTTACACATTTTGCTAGATAGCCAGATGGCTGACAGATAGGACATAAGTAGTCAGGATTGGTGAGACCACCTCCACTAAGAGACAAGTCACCAGTGGAGTACCACAGGACTCCATGATGGGCTCACTCCTGTTTGGCATCTTCTTGGAGATCAAGGTTAATGTCAAGGGCTTCTGTGTCACTATGGTCATAGACTATTGCAAATTGGGTGGCTTTATAAATTCTCTCCTTGAGAATAGCATATTGTAAGAGGGTTTAACATAGACAAATAACTGGTACCAAAGTCATGGATTAAAACGCAATGCAAAGAAGTACATTGCAGTGTATTTTGGAAATATGTCTACCCAGGCAAATCACTCCATTGATAAGAAAACCCTAAGAGTTGACCCAGAAGTTAGAGTTCTCAGAATATATGTAGAGAGTAATTTGAACTTTGACCAAAACATAGCTAAGGTAGTAAGAAACTCATTCTATGTCATCCAACTTATAAGTAAGGGTATAACATTCAGGTCCAAGGAAGTTATAGCACCACTCTACTCATCCCTTATCAGACTGATCACTGAGTGTAAGGCTCCCTTTAGCATTTACCTGGCTAGGCATGTGCAACAGTTGGAATGCTCACATGGGTTCCTCACTAAAGGAATATGGGGTATTAACACACTGTCCTAAACAGATTGCCTTAGAGCCCTGCCTCTATATTCAGTCTCCTGCTAATTGTTGAGAGGCAATTTGTGTTTGGTATATAAAGTATCCTTAGAGCCATCCCTGATGGAGCTTTTGCACATCTGCAAAATGAGCAGCACCAGCTACACTAGATCCAGGTATTTGAACTTTGCTTATAACATAAACAGAACATGCTGGCAAGATGAATATGTGACTCAAAGGATCTCCATGCTCTGGGATAGGCTAACTATCCATGTGAAGCAGAGTTCATCCCTAACCCTATTCAAATGTAATCTCGACCACTGAATGAGAAATCAAAAATCATCTCCAGGCTGGCTCCCATGTGTCCTATAGACAGAAGCTGATAGTAAGCATTCCCTAACTTATATTGGATGGGTAATTATAAATTTATCCACAGGCTGGCCCCCATGTCTCTTATAAATACAGACTGGCAATAAATATTCTCCAACATGCCCCCTATTATCTTTTAGCAATCTCCTAGCAAACATACTCCCCCAATAAAGATGCACATGTTAGAAGGGGACACCATTGGGTTGGGTTGCATGGCTAGGCTTATACAGGCCATGGCGTTCATTAGCCTAGTATATACCTATGAACCTACAGTCCTCCTGTATGATTTTATGTCTCTTATAAACAGAAACTAAAGCTGAATTTTGAATTTGATGTAAATCATTATCATGCATTCTTACTCCTGCATCTTTTTTCTTAATTGCTTTTGCTATATTTTCCTGCTCATTATTAAATAGTTAAAGTTAAAAAAATCCTCCCACGTCTTCTTTTCTACTATGAATTATTATTACTTTTTACTATTTTCTCTGGTACTTCTGCTTACATTTGCCTTTGCAATGAATGCATTTCTTTTTCTTTTGTCCTGTGTACCTACTCTTCCCTGTGAAACATGTGACATTTCATTCTCCTTCCTTTGCTTTCTTTGTTCTTTCTTTTTAGTCCTTTCCTCATGTGCCTTTATACATTATCCCTAAAATATCCCCAAAGATCACAGTCATTACTGTCATTACTGTTTCTTAACTATCTTTATTGCATTACATTTTAATCGAGGACATAGGTACATTCACATTAACATAAAATATAGAAAACCATAGTAACATTATTTTCATTGTTGTTTCCATGTAGTATACATATTTTTTTCTTAACAATTATAACACACTCCATTACTACATATATTGCTTAATTCCTCCCTACCCTTAAACATTACTACTCCTCTAGAACATTACTTAATAATTTATCCTTTTTTGTGAGGTTAGTTGATGCGGTTAGTTCCACTAGGCTAGTGGTGTCTTTTCAGGGGAAAACCAGAGGCAGTATTTCTACTGGGGAAATTTAGCAAGCATATAAGACAACTTCCCTAATCATTATTGTTGCAGATGGGACCCATTTTGCATTAGCACTTCATGTTTCCATTCTAGGTGCAGAGGTGGCTCAGAAAAAAGGGGAGGCAGACAGGGAGAGAAGCAGATAATGAAGTGGTAATAGAATTAGATGAGAAGTCCAATATCAGGACCAGAGAATGTGTGCAGGAGTCTGAGGAGATGCTTCAAACAAATCCATTGGATGAAGATTAGTCACCAAACAATGGATGCATAATTACAACCCTCCCGTCAGGAGGGTTGAGGGATGATTTGCTTAAAGAAATGGTAATGCAGAGTGATCCAGAAAATGAAGGAGTTGTTTCCTGTGGTTCATTATGGACAAAATACAAAAGAAGGATGAACAGACAATCCTGATATATAGTGGTAAGATGGAAAAAAATATATATGCAGAGAAAGTAAAAGAAGGAAAAGGGGGAGTAGCAGAAAATTAAAAGGCAGAAAAAAATGAAAAACAGAAGATTGTGGTAAGGGTTCAAAGTAAAGAAGACAAAGGAATGGACAGGTATGAAGTGTGGGATAATTTAATAGCTCCTTTGGGTGTAACGCACATGAGATAAGAGTATTTGGGTCTATATTATAACATTGAAGTCTTAAAACTTCGAATGTTATAATATCAAACCCATTCGATCGAAACACCAGAAAACCGAACAGTCAGAATAACGACTTTTTTCCCCAGGGAAAAAATTTGCTGCTCCAACAAACATACACACAACACAAGCACACCAAAATAAATCATCCACGCACATACAGTTCATAAAACACTACACTAAACCATACATACACCACTAGCTATCCACTTACCTTAACCAAACCCTAACCCTAAGATCCCTAACTATCACACACTCACCCTACCCGCTCCCTAACCCTAAAGTCCCTATCGCACACTCACCTTACCCGGTCCCTAACCCTAAAGTCCCTATCACACACTCACCTTACCCGGTCCCTAACCCTAAAGTCCCTATCACACACTCACCCTACCCGCTCCCTAACCCTAAGGTCCCTATTGCACACTCACCTTCGTTCACACACTTACATTAACCTGGTCCATAACCTCCGCTCCACAGTTGAGGAAATAGCGAAGCTGCAGAAACGGCCCACCAAATACTTTCCCTAGGAAAGTATTCGATATTTTGCAGCTTTGCTATTTTCAGCGTTCAGTGCATAGGGTTCAGTATTATAACATTCAAAGTTTTAAGACTTTGATGTTATAATAATAGACCCGAGTATTTATTCTTATTAACAAACAGACATTTTGTGACATTGTGTTTGTGACTGTTTTTCAATGGACATTTTTCTTGGAGTTTGATAGGCTATTTGAAACCTTTATGTAAAAAAGTACTGAACATTACAAACAATTATGAAATAAAGGGTTTATGGACTAGCAGATGGGATTGCAATACTGTGTTAAAATTTGAAAGAGAAAAAACATATACAAACATAATAAATATGGAGGGAAATATGTGTGTCATAAAAAACTGGGGATAACACAAAACATGTTTTTTTTTTTTTAAAAAGGACTTTTGATAAGTTATTGTGATAAAAGAAAATGTATTTGTGGGGAAATGTGACATGATGAAAACATGAGAATTGAAATGATATAAATGTAAAAAAGTTGGATGTTTGTGGCTAGACTATAAAATGAAAATAAGAGTAGGGAAAAAGAAAAGAGAGAAGAAAATAAATGAGCAGAAGACATTTTAAAAGTAGAAATGGAAGAAACATTAGATGAGGAAAAAATAATAAAGAGGAAATAAGAGAAGGGTAGGAAATAAATTGCAAAGAAGGCATTAATTGGAAGATAGTAAAAGAAAAAAGAATTCTATTGGTAAAATGGTAAAAACAGAAAATTTAAAGGGGCACATACAAAAGAAAAAAGAAAGCAAATGGATGAAAAAAGAATATATACAACTAATGGTTGGGGGTAGAATAATGGTTAATGTGTTTGATTCTTACCTTTGGGGGGGATTGGCCAGGTCTTGAATGTCCCATTAAGGTATTTAGCCTAATAATTAGCTATAAGATGAGAATTAAAAGGGAAATTAAAATTTTAGAGAACTTTCCGTAAATGTGAATAGTATCAAAATATAGTAAGACAGATAAGGATTTTGGAGTGGTGTAATATATATAATTCTATTAGAAGACACAAGATTTTTAACAAATGAAGAAAGATTACAAACAGTAAAATTATGGGTAGGAAACATAATCTAGAATTTGGGAAAAGAGAGATGTTCTTGAATAACCATATTGTGTAGAAATACAGTAACTATGTTAGACATAACTTCAGCAAAAATGAGAAGATTAACCATTGTAGTTTTAAAATGGAAAGAGCAAGTATATAATACACTATATGCTATATATGAAATATTTGAAAAGTTAAGGTAATGGCAAAAAAATGATTTGAATGGATGTTAAATGAAGATTTTATGTATAAAAAATTATGCATTGGAATACGTAAATCTTTAAATTCTTGTAAAAGAAGGAAGACACAAGACAATTTAAAAACTGGAGACTGATAGCATTGAATAACAATGATTATAAGATCTTTATGACAATAATAGAAAAGAGATGTGAAACTAAAATGGAAAATATTATAAAAGGTAATGTACATCTATATCTATATATATATATATATATATATATATATATATATATATATATATATATATATAGTACACAGGAGAAGTATTGTCAAGCATTATAAATGATAGTTATAGAAACTGTGGTTAATATTGTAAATAGAGAATAAGAAGCAAAAATCATAAAAGGAATCATTATTAACCTGTTTTTGCCCACATTTTTCTGCCAGTAAAGTTTATTAAACTTGCACTAAATCAAGTACAATTTAATGCCTGAACAATCATTTTGACCATTTATTACAAAAAGTGTATGAAATGTTTGTAAAATGTTATGTTCCAAAACTGGAACAATGAGTATGAATGAATGATTGTATTAGTTTAATGATGTGCACACACAACAAAGTATTAGTTTAAGGGTGTGCACACTTATGCAACCAGCGTATTATATGTTTTTTTTTTTTTGATATTTTTTCCCCTAACATATTTGTTTGTTTTTAAATTTAACTGTACACGTTATAGGTCACATTAAAGGTGGGAAAAGTTTTGAAATGATTTATTATGGTCTCAATTTTTTATATCACAAAAACCTGGCATTTTAACAGGTGTGTAAAATTTTTGTATTCACTGTATATCGGTCTACTACACATAAATGAAATTCCACAACAATGACTTTTAAAACACCAAGCCCACAACACCAACACAGCACAAAACTGACATCTCAGATACCCAACATAACACAATCTCAACAAAACATACAAAAAAAACAATATACAAACCTTTGCATTTCACATTTTTGCAGGGGACCCATCGGGGGCTGCACCCCTCCAACCCCCTGCTACTTTTTTCCCACTTTTCTGAGAGTTAAAAAAGTTCAGTTACAGGCTTGCTGTTCCTGAACTGTTTGAAAGTTTCTGTGAGGCCATTTTTGCTTGGGCTGAAGGAGGGTCTCTCTGTTGATCAGTGGCAGTGACTAACATTGAGCAGCTTCCCTGCCCCCGTAGAGGTGGTTACTGACTTGAAACTGTAGTTTTATTGGCCACTAGGGGTCATTTCCATAACTCCTTCATCTTCCTCTCTTAAAACCTAGTTGCCTCGTGGTTTGGGCGTCTTTTCAGGCTTGTTGGCTGTTGGTGAAGCACCCTCCAAGAGGAAAAAACGCTGAGAGAAGAAGGGAGCCACTTTTGAGATTTTAAGTATTTTTTCTCTGTTTATTTGCTAAGTTTTTCTGCATAGCTGCCTAGCTTGAGCATTTTCTGGCTTGTTAAACTTGATTTCTGTATTAGTAGCTGTATTTAGAGCACAACCAAAAGCTGTTTGCTGAATTTCCTGTTTGCACTTAATTTTAAATCGTTTTTTCTTAAAACTTGCATATTTTCTGTCCTTGACCTAGCACTCTTGTGTGGGATCATTTACTGCACTGTTATAACTTGATATTACTTGTGAACCTCTGCTATCTCTGTAAAAAACAAAAACAAAAAAAAAAAAAAATCTTGCTTTTTTCCCACTTTTATGAGAGTTAAAAAAGTTCAGTTACAGGCTTGCTGTTCCTGAACTGTTTGAAAGTTTCTGTGAGGCCATTTTTGCTTGGGCTGAAGGAGGATCTCTGTTGATCAGTGGCAGTGACTAACATTGAGCAGCTTCCCTGCCCCCTGTAGAGGTGGTTACTGACTTGAAACTGTAGTTTTATTTTCCCTTTTGGGTCTATTCCTGCTTCTTTCCAGCCCCTGCTATCAAGCAGGCTTTAACGTGCTTTAGCGCGATTTAGCGCGGAGTTGCCACTAGAGCAGCATCGGGCAGCGCCGGTTAAACAAGGTTAAACTCTTTCTGGCTCCAGAAAGTCTGTTCTTCAATTTTTCCCTTAGAACTGCTCTGTTAGGAACCTAAACAGTTTACACCTACACTAAAAAGTGCAGCACTTGTTCCAAATAGCTTTTTCTCCTCAAAAAGCTCAGCACTTGTCTTATTAGCATATCCCTTGTCTTATAAGCATTCTCTTTGCAGGTCAAGCACTCCTATATTATACAAATCTCTCACTAGCAAAATCCCCCAGAAGTGCCCACTTCCCTGCTAAGCCCACTACTTTTCTGTCTCATACCAACTCATAATTCTTTCTAGCATGTTGAAGGGTCAGATGCTGGTGTCCTCTCCTGCCCAGTTGGTGAATCTGGGAATTCTGAGACAATGTTACAATTGCTTCATGTACACGGACAACCCTCTCCTCCTCCCACGTAACACTAACACTTGTGAGAGATGCAGCTATTTAGCCAGACTGGAGGCTGAGCTCTCTCAACTCAGGACTGGCAAGACCAGGCAAGAGGAGAAGGCAACTACACACACCACAATACCAGTCTCACATAACTCAACCACACCACTGAATCAAACACATAAACACACTAAGACATACTCGGAGGCTCTGCGTAAAAATTTACCTAAACAGCAGAGGCCTCCAAAGCAGACACCCAAGCAACTGCAAACTCAATACACCACACAAACAACACATAAACAACAAAATCAGTGTGCAAAGCAGTCACTGCCCTTAAGGCCAAATACAACACCAAACATACTTGCCATAGGTGACTCCATAGTCAGACACACTGACGTCCCGCTCACCAGACTGAGTAAGGAGAAGGTCACAGTAAGCTGCCTGTCGGGTGCTAGAATCCGCCACATAACACAAGCACTCAGGTCTCTCAACAGCAGGTACAAGTACGACTCAGTCATTGTCCACGCTGGTGTCAACGACCTGAGACGCACCTCCTTGGACTACATGAAAAGAGACATTGAGGAGCTCTCTGATTATGTAGCCCAGGCAGGTATGACCCTGACCTTGAGCAGTATCCTACCTTCACCTAGAATGATGCCACAATACAGTGATAAGATGATCAGCTTTAATAATTGGCTTAAATTCTGGTGTCATTCAAAGGGGATCCAATGTCTGTCTGCCTGGGATGACATGCTGGACAAGCCATGCTGCTTTGCAAGGGACGGCTTGCACCTGTCACCCCTAGGCTTCCGGATATTGGCAAAGGCTCTTGCCACCCCCGTAGTGCCTTTTTTAGGCAAGGCTCAAATTCTAAACCTACCACCCTAGAACACAAAAAGTAAAAAACTAAGGGTAATGCTGCTCAATGCCAGAAGTCTCAATCTCAAGATGCACGCACTCGAGGCCCTCCTCAGTATGGAGAACATCAATGTCTGTGCTGTGACAGAAACCTGGTTCAAGGCTCCTGAGAGCACCCCAGCACTAGCAGGTTTCACCTCATATCATGCCCGCCCCAAAATCCGGACAACACCAAGAAAGGAGGGGGGTGTCCATATTCATAAAGGACACCCACACCTCAAGGTTGGTGGCAACGCACGATGCATCGGAGACCATCCAGGTGCAATTAACCATAGGCAAGACTGCTCTGCAATTTGTAGCATGTTACAGGCCACCCTCTCAAACTCAGGAACCTCACATGGCCTTCCTGAAAACAAAGGAGGGGATAAATGTATCTCCAAACACCATCATACTAGGTGACTTCAACTACCCTAATATAGACTGGGAACACTACTCAAGCCCAAACACTCTAGCCCAAAGGTTCCTGGAGTTCATAAACTCAAATGCCATGGAACAACTAGTCACCATCCCCACAAGAGGAGAAAACATACTTGATCTCATCATCATGAACATGGGATCACAATGTTCAACACCGGAAGTATACCCCTCACTGGTGAGATCAGATCATAAACTAATCTCGCTGGAGGTCCTCATCCTGCCCCCACCTGAAATAAAAAAGACCACAGTGAAAAACTTCTCAGAAGCCGACTTCACACTTCTAAAAACTAGTGTGGTCTCCTTTAAGGCCCCTGAGCCAGTGGTAAACATTACTCAAACCGCTGAATCACTTACAAATGCCTTCTACCAGCACCTACAGGACTGCATGGATCAGGCAATCCCAAACAAAACTAAGACTCTTTGTACCAAAGGCAAGCATCCAGTCTGGTGGACCCCAGCCATAAACAAGCTCTACAACAAAAGGAGGAAGCTACTACAAGATAGAGCAAAATCCTTGAAAGGTAAGACACCTTTGATCATTATAAGTAAAAAACTAAGAGCTCTCATAAAATCATACAAGGCAAATTTTGAGAGAAAAATCGCCAAGGACTCAAAAGACAATCATAAGGCCTTCTTTAGCTATGTTAGAAACCTAGGAGGAAACTCCCAGATATGCTCAGAATTAGTTCAAAATGATGTGAAGATTACTGAACCTACACACATTGCCAACATACTGGCTGACAGGTTCAGTGCAAACTTCTCCCCCCCCCCCAAAAGGAGAGATATCTATACCAGAGGATTGTAGCCCCCCAAACATCTCCAACGCCCAGGTGAAAACTGCTCTCTCCAAAGCAAAAAACACAGCATCCATGGGACCGGATGGTGTCCCCGGCTGTGTGCTCCACGAACTCAATGAGGAATTAAACCCGCAGTTAGGACAGCTGTTTAATCTTAGCCTCACCTCAGGATACGTACCCAAGGAGTGGCGCACGGCGACTGTGGTCCCACTTCACAAGGGCGGTGCCTCCACCACCCCTGGAAATTACCGTCCCATTAGCTTGACAAGCCTTATCTGCAAAGCCATGGAGAGGATCATAATGGAACTCATAAATAAAGACATAGGGAACTTGCAGACTTTGGATCCAACCCAGTTTGGCTTTGTCAAAGGCAGATCATGCCTTTTAAACTTGGTTAACTTTTTCGAGACAGTCACCAAGGCCATTGATGAGGGAAAGGCAGTCCATACAGCCTACCTTGACCTGGCAAAGACCTTCGACACAATACCCCACTCAGGTATCATCGAAAAACTCATCAGCTTGAATGTAAACCCATATATCACAAGATGGGTTGCAAACTGGCTAAGTGACAGAACCCACAGGGTCAGAGTTGCTGGAGCCATGTCAGACTCAAAGCCTGTCACAAGTGGTGTCCCACAGGGCTCAGTCCTGGGTCCACTCTTGTTCGGCATCTAGTTTTCTGAAGTACAAGCAAACACAGGAGGGTTGTGGCTGACAAAGTTTGCAGATGACTGCAAACTGGGCGCCATAGTCGAAAACACATCTGACATAGATATCCTTCAGAAGGGCCTCACAGAAATGGATAACTGGTGCCAGAGCCATGGCCTAAAGTTAAATGCCAAGAAATGCATAGTCATACCCTTCGGGAAAAACAAGGTTACCCCTAGCTACCATATAGGTGGCAATCCACTGAGCACAGAAGAAGTCATCAGGGATCTGGGGACCCAGGTTGACAGTAGCCTTTCATTTGACACTCATGTTGCTAAAGTGGTTAGGAAAACCTTCTACATTGCCCACCTGATCATGAAGGGATTCACATCTAGATCAAGGGAGGTCATCGTCCCCCTGTACTCATCACTCATTAGACCTATGATTGAGTACAATGCCCCATTCGGAATGTATCTGACCTGACACCTGCAGCAGCTGGAAAGGCCCCAAAAGTTCCACACCAAAAGGATAAAGGGTCTCAAAAATATATCTTATGCTGCCCGACTGAAAGAACTCCAGCTCTATTCAGTCTCATACCTCTTGCTCAGAGGTGACCTGTGCCTGACATATAAGGCCATGTCAAACCTTGATTTGATGAACATGCTTCACCTCAAAAAATCTAGATCCCTCAGAACCACAAGGGCGGGAGACTTAAACCTTGACACGGTTATTAATAGAACATGCTGGAGGGACAGATTCATCACCCAGAGACTCCCTATGCTGTGGAACAAAATCCCGGTACATGTGAGGCAGAGCACCTCGCTGGCCTTGTTCAAGAGGAATCTTGACCAATGGATGGGGGATCGCAGATATACCCCAGGGATTACTTCAGTGTCACTGCTTGACAGAGGCACAGCAAAATAATAGGCATAGTTTTATTCAAACTAAAGGGGTGACAAAAGCCAAATAACTATGGGCTAGGCTTATAAATGCCCTTGGGCAGATAGCCTAGTATGAACCTATGAACCTATGAACCTATGAACTCCAAGATCATACTATAATGTCCACAAGAGCAGAGTACCTGTTCTGCTCAAGTTGGACTGTCAAGCATTCAGAAGTCGGCATTCTGACATGTCACTCATTTGACAAGTCGAGCTTTTCGGCTCTGTGTTTTAAAAGTCAGTCTACTGAGATTTCAGTAATCTCAAGTAGACGCATATATATATATATATATATATATATATATATATATATATATACATACACCAGAATGAATTGATTATGCAAATATAATGCATCTTCCGCCATCTTCTGTTTCAGATTTCAGAAACGGAAACTCAAAACATTGTGTGCCATGCTCTGTACCCATTTATTCCCAGTGTTCCATTTTCAGAACATATGCAAAAAATGTATTTATTTTTATTTACCGGGAAAGTCTGACTTGCAATGAAGCAAATTTTCAGCAGAAGCCCAGGGAGAAACACTCCAGATACATGTCTTTGCAATATGGTAGGAAACTGGAGCACCCGGAGGAAACCCACACAAATGCAGGGAGGATATGGAGACTCCACACAGAAGGCACTCCAGCCGAGAATCAAACCAGAGAACCTGTTGCTGTGAGGTGACAATACCATGGCTGTATCACTGCACCATCGAAAAATACTGTATAAAGATGATTTCCCCATATGAAAACATTTTGCATGCAGAGGTACACTACTACAGATGTTAAGTATAAAACCCAATAATAAACTTTCTCTTTGAGAACAAACAGTGAAACAATTGACTTACCTAACACATGGTATTTCTAGATTTTGTGATGAAGTAACAATTTTCCCTGGAAATCACAAGCTAATCAATACAACTTTACCCAACACAGCTGAACACAGTAAGGTGAAGGCCAAATAATAAATTTGGTATTCTTGTGTTTCACAGTTAATGTTTACCTCCAAAAAATCATAATGTTCCATTTTTGGATCGCTGATCTTACAACACCAGAGGGGAGTGTGCTACCTGTTGTGCCACCAACACTTTTAAGTCAGCATGCATTGTCCCCACAAATTCTGTTTACATCTATGCAGTTTGTTTATGACTTTTTCTGAAGGTCACACCTTCAGTTCTTTATTTTTGTATCAAGCTCAGCATATCTTAATTGCCATCTAGCCAGAGGGATAAATTCCCCCACTGCCCTGTGATCGCCCCTCACTTCTCCAAAATCTGGTTAACTACCAGTTTTCTCACACCTGTACTGGCTAAAGTATTTTACTTTTTTTCTTTTTAAGCATGCATCTGGCCTTTCCATAGACCAGATTTATCAAACCTTCATGTTATTCACTTACAGTTTTAGTGAATTCTGAGCTGTCTACCTTAACCATCATCCCAGACATGCAACTGTTCCTTTACAATTTTTCTAAAACTCTCCTCAAAACCATTATGTCAAAGGGGGCATATCCAACATTTCTACCCCACTGATCAATAATATAGGGTCAGGCAGATGGGTTTGCTTGCTTCTTCTGTTTAAACAATGAGACCAAATTAGTAAGAACTTGTAATATAATATTTTCTATTTGTATGGCTTATTAGCTTCTGCCCATATTAGAATACCTGATCCCAACTTTGCCCTATATCCAGATAATTGATAGTAAGCCATTCATTCCCTGTATTCTTTCTCTCTGCCAGCTGAGTATAGAAGCAGGAAAAAGAAAGCTTAAGTCAAAGTTCTTTGTTGCCAAATGACCTTTGGCCTTCCACCCCCCCCCCCAAAAAAAATACATACATGTGCTTCTGCATTCTTAACCACATTTGTAATATAACCTTAACAAGAGCCTTTCAGATTTCTTAAGTAATGTCATAAGTTCTTTATCACATTCATCCAGAAAACAAATAGTAAAAAAATAAAAAATATCGTATGCATTATAAATTCTTATTAAATATAGCGCTACATTTAGTTCAAACATTGTCCTGTAGTAATGTGGGTTGAATGTGCTAGGCTAGTGCTTTGACTTTCATGTTTGAGCAATAATGCATGACAGGAAAATTAAACTTTTGTCTGCTTTTTGAACTGTGCAGCTTGTTGCATTCCTTATGAGTGTACGTCATTATTATCAAACATTTTGCATTCAGTTTTTCATTGTTCATTCCTAATATAGCTGGCTAAAACCTCTGCAAGCATTTCTTATTTTCTTCTCATATCCATCCACAACCCATTTTCCCATTTTTACACATGGGGTTGGGATGTTACTTCAACAGTGACAATCATCTAAAGCCAAGGTTCACACAGCCAGGTGGCTAGCCCTGCCACAGTTTCTATAACTTCTTGCACTTCTCTTACTGTGCCCTATGTACATTCAGGTAACAGAAAAAACAACAGTTGCAATAGTCATTTTTTGGTAGTTATAATCATCTTCCTAATAAATCAACTGAAGTTTCTTCTTCACGGTGAATAGAAGAGGGTGAAACAGGGTAATGATAAACCATTTTTTCAAATAATGCTACAGTGTTCCTTTTACCTGTATACTGATGCACAGCTATTTGAAGTCACGTAATGTTTCTGATAGTCACATATGATTTTGCAGACATTATTTTCAACAGTGGAAATTGTGTTGAAAGACATACATTTAATATAATATAATATAATATAATATAATATAATATAATAAAAATATTATGAGTCCATCACCAAAGCAAACTGATACTGGATTTGACCAACCACATTGTTCCAGATTTATTCTTATTTAAAGTATATAAAAGTATTAATATTGTAACATTCTAATGTATCACAGAAAGCCTGATGTTCTTTTTATCAGTGTTCTGTGTAACATTGACAAGAAACAAGTTTCTATATTAATAACGTGTTTATAATTATGAATGGCAGTTTTTGAAACAACGTCTTTTTGTTCCAGAACTAAACACAGCATAGAATATGCTTTTTGAAAACTGAAACATTTTCTTATAGTAATCTTCATGCTGTTCAAAATGCTCAGAGTTCACAGTTCAGATACCTACTAGAAGCTGCCGTAAGCTCCATTGCTTTAATCTGCAGCATGGCCATGAAGTGGATTATTTGTTCATGCTATTAAATGTTGTTTGATAGGGCCAGACCTCTCTTTGTATAGTCAGATCTCAGGTCTTCACTTCTCAGTTTGCTCATGAAAAGAGATATCATAGAAGTTGTCAGAATGGGTCAGGGGACTGAAGCCATTGTAATTAGTTTCTGCAGCCTTGGCCTTGTACTACGATGGTGCAGATAATTGCTTGAACATGACCAGCTGTGCTGAAGAGGAATCAATGTGAAATGGAGTGTACTTCATGCCAAACTAGTGAATGCACATCCTTTTCAATTGTAATTTGTCAGAAAAAACTTGCCTCCTCAAGTTGATTAGAATGAACAAATGAAAGCATGCCCATTGCAGCAAGGAACAACGATCCTGTAATTGTAAGGATAAAGAGAGAGAAGTTTCAACCACACACACACTCACATTCACTCTGTCTCACACAATCTCTTTATTTACTTCTCATTTCATTAGTTTTTATTCTCTTTCTCTCTCTCTCTCTCTCCTGGGTTCCTTGTTATTGAGTGGCTTTGTGTTCTGGATAACTATATTTGTAAGAAAATAGTGAATGAGAGAAGTGAATAAGAATGTGTGTTTCTGTATATGTGCTCCTGTTTATGTGTGTGTGTGTGTGTGTGTGTGTGTGTGTGTGTGTGTGTGTGTGTGTGCGTGTGTGTGTGTGTGTGTTTGTGTGTGAGACTGTGTGACTATGTACAAGACACATTGATTAATAAACAGAGACTAGTAAGGAATGCTATATAAGCATTATGAAAATGAAATGATTTATTGTTTTTTCTGAGTATGGTTTTCTTTTTTTCCAGAGAAATACTGTATACCTATTAAGGTTTTGTCTAAAGGTTTAGGCATAGAATTTAAAGAGGATAATTCTGGCTTTATTTGGCTCATTTTAACTGGTGATTTGACCAGTATTATAACTTTGGGATTACTAATGTAGTGTCCGTGTACGTGAAATGCACAAATGTGTGACACATGAACTGATCCGCAAGTTCTTTGATTAAATATTTAATTCAGCATGTTAATATTATAAAGAAAAAATATCTGCATAGTATTTTTAAGTATTCTGAATTATCAAAAGTTTGGAGAATGCTGCTAACATTATGCATATGTGGTGAAATTTATTGAATGGTAAAGCAGCTAATGGAACAACACAATTCAATACATATTAGATTCAGCATCATCTATTAAACTTACCCAAGCTGCAGTCTATTATATCTTATTATGGTGGTTACGAGTGAACACGGCCCTTTTTTACTCCTCTTGAACTAAAGTGTGGTTATGATTTGGAGAATTGGGAAATGAAAAGCTACTTGCTTAACAGTAACATATATGAATGGATGCTTAACAGGGGTAAGGCTGTTGATGAAAAAATATGATAATATATCTAGTTTTGGATAATGCTCAGAGCTGGATTAGTGCAGATGTAATGTGTTGAATGCAAATTAAAGAAGAATGCTTGTAAATTCAGGATGGCTAAATATATTATGATTAAGTTAAAGAGATGGGCCTGCATCACTGTAAGGATTCCCCAGAACCTCTGGAACAATATTCTTCTCTAACAAGTTTCATGACAGACATGTAGATGGGCATGGAAAAGGAATGTTCAAATTTGCATACTCCTTGTACCGTACTACTAAGTTTGATGAGGTAAAACTTTGTGCTGGCACTATGTGCTACCATGCACTGAAAAAAGAAGGAAAGGACAGGAAAAGACCTGCATAATGGTCACTGAATTTGTATCACTCAGCTTGGGTGTACTACAACTGCTTGCATGATAAATACTCATGATACACTTGCTCATTGCCACTTGCTTGACGAGGCAAGTGCTTGAACTTAGGTAAGTAAAAGGAGACCCATATATATAAATATATATATATATATATATATATATATATATATATATATATATATATATATATATATATATATATATATATGTATGTATAGGGTTTATATTGAAATGTCAAATATCACTAATTTAGCATTTCAATATTTCAATATATGAAATACTCTAAATCAGAAAGCAACCAACCATTGAAAAAACATCAAACCCTACTGATTAAATATACTAACTCTGAGATCGCACAACAGTAGGGAATAAGGAAACATCCTTACCCCACTGTTAGTAATCTTGCGCTAATTAGCAGCAATTCACCCAAAACTAAACTCCAACACACTCACACATACACACACACACACACACACACACACACACACTCACTTTCAAATACCTACACAGACTCACACCTACGCACATATTCACACACACACAAAGGTGATCAATTTCACTTGATTCTAAATACATCGACCAAATACATTTCATATAATGCAGAATAAAGCAAAAGATAGCAATCTGACTTTTGAACAAACAGATAGCAGCTAATACATATATATATATATATATATATATATATATATATATATATATATATATATATATATATATATATATATATATATATTTAGCTCTCTCTCTCTCTCTCTCTCTATATATATGTATATATGTGTATATGTATATGTGTATATATATATATATATATATATATATATATATATATATATATATATCAGAAAAGAACATTTTTTTTTCGTAAGGGGCAAGCCCCCTACACTCCATATGTGAGTGGCTGAGGTTGCTAATTATATATACCAGCTCTGAGATCACTGCAGCATTTAAAGGGAAAATTCTATGATCTCCATTGTACCACAATCTCACATAGAACAATTACCGGCAAAATCGATAAGATATTTTTGATCGGCTGTACCAGCAATTTTCTGGGTTCAGCAAGTTGTCACTCAATAGTTTGTTGAGAACTCAAAAAAAAAAAAAAATAAATAAATAAATAAATTATATATATATATATATATATATATATATATATATATATATATATCCATACAGAGAGAGAGCTAGAGAGAGATATCTACTTCTATTAACAGATCAATGGAAATGTTGACGTGCTTTACTTTGACACTTGTGTTCTGGGAATATGCAAAAAAAAGAGGAAGTGCTTTTTACAAGGGTCAAACCTCCTGCTTCCCTTCACACACACACACCCTGCTAATTATATATACTAACTATAAGAGTGCTCTCTCCCAGGGAAACGGTATATCCCTTATTTAGTGGATTGTCAGTCTCTCTCAAATGTCAGCTATTTGCATATGTCGACCAACGTGAGTCAACTATACAATGGTCAGCCATCCAAATTTTAACTTACTGCAGTCCTGCTATATGTGTATCTATATATATATATATATATATATATAAATATATATATATATATATATATATATATATATATATATATACATATATATATATATATATACACACATATATATATATATACACACACACACACACACACACACACATATATATGTGTGTGTGTGTGTGTGTGTGTGTGTGTGTGTGTCTATCTACATGTATATATATCTATATTTATATCTATATCTATCTATAAATATCAAAGTCAAAAATAACTGTTACTTTCAATCAACCACACACAAGTGCACAGCTGAATGAAATTATGCTCCTCCAAGCTCAACATAAATACAAACATTAACACAGCAACACAGAAGAAATACACATAATAACAGTAACGAGCCATCGAAGGCACAGAAGCTTCAACTGCCGCATCTCCACTCCAACACCAGAAGCATCCAAGTCCCAGTCCAACTGAAGATGTAGAAGCTACAAACAACTGGATATATGTCCATTTTCAGTAGAGGCCCGGGGAGAAAAGCTCCAAGTGAAATCCATTAAACATTGAGCATTAAAAACATTAATCATTAAAAGCATTAAACATTAAAAAAGTTACAAATATAGTTCAGAGAAAAAATAATATCATAATAGTATTTTTACAGTTCTGCAATAAGCAAAATAAGAACATCAAAGGGTAAAATTCAAATTCAAAATTGAATAGTAAGTTTTTGAAAAGATTTGTAAGCAAGATACATGAGAGTTCTAGGAGCAGAATGCTAGCTAGTCAGGGTTAGAGCAGGGGCAGAGCCAGTGAGTTAGGAGGTGAGTTTTGAGTTTGGATTTGAAGCTGGGAAGAGAGGAGATAGTGAGGTTGGAAGGAAGGGAGTTCCAGGCTTTTCCAATTGTGTTAGAGAACAAGGCGTCGCCTGCTAAGTTGTTGGATTTACAGGTAGATATTAGATGTTTGTTAGAAGAATGCAGACTTTTGAGATTACAATAAGGGCTAATGAGGGTAGTGAGTATAGGGGTGTTGGTAGGTTTGTAGAGGATTTTATGGGCTAAATAGAGCTGGTGAAATAAGATGAGATTTTGCAGCTCTAACCATCCCAATTGTTTTATGTTTAGGCAGTGGTGAGTTCTAAAGGGAGAGCCAGAGGCAAATCTGGCAGTACTGTTGTAGGCAACAGTCAGTTTGGAGAGGTTAGTTTTGGACAGATATGTATAGATGGGGTAGGCGTAAATTAGGCTAGAAATCAAATGGGTATGTGCTATGGAAGTTCTGGCTAGTGGTGTAAGAAATGGTTTAATTTTAAACAAGGAGCCAAGTTTTCTGTTGATTCATTTTATTGTGCTGTTAATGTGAGAGTCAAAGCATAGGTTGTTGTCTCTCTCTACTACAAGGAGCCTGGTGGAGGGGTCAGGAGATATGTAGGTGCCATTACTAGAGAAGACAGAGATGTTGAGTGGAGCGGATTTTCGGGTGGGGGAGAAAAGTAACAGTTTGGTTTTCTTGGGGTTTAAGATTAGGCATCTTTTAAGAACCATTTTTCAACGTTTTGGAAAGTCTGTTGGGTGGTAGAGTGCAATTCAGAGGGGGATGCGGCAGAACAAATCAAAGTAGAATCATCAGCATATTGTATACAGGTAGCAGAGGACAAACTGGTATGTAGATCATTGATGAAAATAGAGAACAGAAGGGGGCCAAGTATTGAACCTTGGGGGACTCCAAGGGTAATAGGTAGGAGGTTGGATAAGCTGTTTTCCCAGCGCACTGCCTGTTGTCTGTTATGAAGATATGATTTGAACCATTTTATTGCACCAAAGTCAAGAGCAAAAGTTTTAAGTAAGTTTAACAGTATCTGGTGGTTGACCATGTCAAAAGCTTCGGATAGGTCAATAAAAAGAGCAGAGGTTAGTATGTTATTGTTCCGGTTTTTGTTGATGCAGTCAATAAAGGAAAAGAGGACTGAGGTGGTGCTGTGGTAAGGCCTGAAGCCATTTTGACAGTCAGCTAGTAGGTTGTGACTTAACAGGTGTTTAAGAAATTGTTTTTGGATGCATTTCTCCATGATTTTAGCTAAGGGGGAGAGTAAGGCTATGGGACGGTAGTTTGAGAGTTCTGTAGCGGTCCCTCCTTTATGCAGGGGAATGATATGTGAAATTTTCCAAAGTGAAGGGATGCATCCTTCAACAATGGTTCTGTTAATCAGAATGGAAATGGGATAGGCTAATGGATTGGCTGCAATTTTTAGAAACTGAGCTGGTAGAAGGTCAGCAGAAGGCAAGGAGGTTTTAAGTTTGTGGAGAAGAGAATGGATAAGTGAAGTGGGTACAGTTTGCAGTTGAAATGTGAGAATGGAAGTGTTAGAAGAGGGGGACTGAGAGGAGATATTTGGGGCTAGTCGGTTAGCTAGAGATTGGACAGTTTCAGTGAAGAATGTATTGAAGGCATCAGCAGTTTGTTTTGGGTTGTTTTTAGAAGTGCCTAAGGGGAGTGGGGTGTCATTGTGGCCAGGCTTTATGAGAGAGTTTATGCCTGCCCAGAACTCTTGTGGATTTTGTTGGTTAGCTTGTTGTAAATGGCAGTAGTAGTTTCTTTTATCTAGTAGCACAGCTTTTTTAGTGGAGTTTCTTATTTGTCTAAAGTTATGTTGGTCAGAGGGATCTTTTGTGCTACGATATTTGGTCCAGAATTTATTTTTCATGAGAATTTTATGCCTTGTATCTTTTGAGAGCCAAGGGGCAGGTTTTGATTTAATTCTAATAGATCTTAAGGGAGCATGAGAGTCTAGGATAGAAAGGAGTGGAGTTGAAGTAAGTTACAGCTTCATCCAGTGGCAGTTGTTTAAGAGGAGACCAGTTGCGTGCATTTAGTTCTGTAAGGAGGCTTTCAGGGTTAAAGTTTTTATTTGATCTGACCATTTTTTATTTGGTTAGGTTAGGGGAGGTAGTTCTATGTCTGATTAGATAAGTAAGAGCGTGGTCACTTAAATCATCAGGTAGTGTCCCTACTGTATAAGTTTGGGAGTGACTATTTATTAGAATCCAGTCCAATATGCTTTCTTTGTTGTTAGTTTTGTTAGTTCTGGTTGGGGTTTGAATGGTTTGTTTAAAGCCGTGAAGATTTAAGAGGGTGGGAGGGTCTGCAGAGTTACACGTTTTCCAGTCTATATTGACATCGCCTAGCACTATGGTTTCTTGTGGGAATTGAGTAGAAAGTCAGCTAAGAATCTTTTCTAGGGAACTAATATTATTTCCAGGGGGAAGGTAGGTGCAGATTATATTGATGGCTTTGTGTGTATTAAGTTGCAGCTTGGAGATAAGGATTTCGGCATTACTTATAGAGGGAGGTTGTTCATGTTTAATAGTAATTTGCATGCCTGTTTTGTAAAGAATAGCTATCCCACCACCCTTTTTGGCTATACGGTATAGTCTGAAGATGTTGTAGCCAGGGGGAATAATTTCATTGTCTAGGGTTGTAGGTTTGAGCCAGGTTTCCGATAGGCAAAGGATGTCGAAAGCATGTATGTCTAGTAGTGCATGGAGGTGAGCAATTTTATTATTAATGCTGCGGATGTTAAGGTGAGCTATAAAGAGAGAGTTAGGGGGTTTAGAGGGTAACTACTGGCTAGAGGGAGGGGAACATGGGGGTTTTAGAGTAGCATAGTTGTTAGAACCAGGGTTGGGATGAATGTCACCTGTTAGAAGGGAGAGGAGAAGTGTTTTTATTAGGTCCGAGGGTTTGGTGAGGAACTGTAAGGATTTTTTGTTAACCTGATTATAGTAGGAGATGTGGAACTTTTTGTGAAACTTTGCATGAAGGTAGGATGGAGAAGAAATTATGTTAGCGAAAGGTTTGAATGTGTTTTGGGAAGGTGAGCTCATGTGTTGACTGAGGGAGTGTGGATCTTTAAGGCTAAGATGTTCATAAGAGGTTAGGAGGTAGGGCAACACTAGAAAAGGAAAAACAGAGAAAAGGAGTATATGTTTAAAATAAGAAGAGATAAGTAGAGGAGGCATAGTGCTAAGGAGGTTTGAGCAGGAGAAGAAGGGAAGTAGAACTGGAAAATGCAAACAGGAAGGAGGGAGAAGTTGTGTAATTTGAATTAGAGCAGGCGGTTAGCTTTTGGATGAAAAAGGGGGAGGGGTAAAGTGTGATTGGATAGGAAAGGAGGTGGGAGTGGTTAGGGAAGTATACGTTTAGGAGCAGTGGGTGCGGGTGAGAATTGGGGGCAGGGTAGGAGAGCAGAGTAAGCCCAAAGGGCGAACGGAGTGGGTAGAGACAAGTAAGTGAAGAGATGTCAGAAAAAACAATCTGTAAGTAGCTGACCACAGTGGAACTTTCAGTTGATACAGGTAAGTAATGAGGGTAAGAGACAGTTGCTAGTGATAGTACTGGATACCAGAAGGCACATATGAAGTAAAGCATTTGAGTGGAAAAAAGAAGGCTAGAAGGGTTCTAAGACTGGGCAGTAGCAAGTTCCTTAGGCTTTCTTGTTAGTTTAGGAATCAGATTGCTATTTCAGTTTCAATTCTAGGGAGAGCAGATAAGCGTAGTAGGAGCTGGCCTAGTGTAGATTGCCATCTAGTGGGCAAAAACTATATTTACAGCCTAGGACTGGAGAACAGAGACGTAGGTAAAAGGTAAGGAAAGGCTTTATAATCAGTTACAGGAGATAGTGCAAGGATAGGAAAGAGTATGACTATTAAGAGATAGAGTGGGGGTATGGCTGCTGGGGTATTCTGGCAAGGTAGCGTGCTTGATAGAATGCACAAGTTACAAGGCAAATACAGTTTTTATCATTGGGTTAGGTTATCGCTTACTTTCTTGCCTCCTTGGTAGCAGGTTTCCTAATCAGGACGGCAAGATAAATTTTATATAGATTAGATGGTTTGAAAAGTTTGCAAGGGTCCTTTCACCAGGTAGTTAGACTCTCCAACTCTAGTGCAGGATAGCTGAATTGAACATTTTTCATTAGCATGTACCAAAGATGCTGCTCTCGACAAAACATCAAGTGGAGTCTCCATCACTGGTAAGAACCACTTCTCATTGCTCATTGTTTCACACTAAAGTTAATTTCAGCTTGGTTCTGACAGGAGCATATTTAATAACAACCATAGGGTTGCACCTGCACCCCCCAAAAAAACATATATAGATAGATAGCAGTTGTAGTAGATAGATAGATAGACAGATAGATATATGTGTGTGTGTGTGTGTGTGTGTGTGTGTGTGTATATATATATATATATATATATATATATATATATATATATATATATATATATATATATATGGGTCCACTTTATAATTTCAAAATATCAAAATCTCGAGTTTCAAAATACCGATCCCAGAAACTCGAGCTTTTGGAATCTCGAAATTACAAAGTAAAAAAAAAAAAAAAAAAAAAAAAAACAATAAAATCACTAAAAACTGTTTTTGCAAGGGTGGCAAGCTCTCCTGCACCCCTCACACCCCCACAACTTAAATATACCATCTCCGAGTTCACACTACAGTGGAGAGAATTGTAAGTGTAACATTGTTTTACTTAGTTTTTTTTTCTTTTTTGTACTACTTTGTAGTTTTGAGATTCCAAAATCTCGATGTTTTGAGTTAAGTGTATCAAAACTCAAGATTTTGGACTTTTGAAATTACAAAGTGGACCTGTATATATATATATATATATATATATATATATATATATATATATATATATATATATATATATATATATATATATATATATATATATATATATATATATAAGACGTATATATCTTGGCAGTATTATATATAAGTATCATGTATGCAAATATATAAGACGTATATATCTTGGCAGTATTATATATAAGTATCATGTATGCAAAGAGGATTATTCCCCTGCAAAAATTATAACAGCAGGTTTCAAACTTCGCTGTTTTTATGTGATAATCATCCTTAGGTTGTTAGAGTTGTAGAACTTTGTATACGGAGTGTCAAACTTTTGATAGCTTGCTAAGCAACAGACATATGCATCACTTCAGAATAAGATTTGCAAAATAGAGTTTTGCTGGTGACAGATGTATTGGCTTGTACATGATCAAGTTGCTGCATCCACATTGAGCAACATGATTTCATGTTCATTGAACTGCATATATGTCAGGTAAAGAATAAATTACTAACAGTTTACTTGTTTAAATTATGCAGCATGCCATCTCTCTTCATCTAAATCAGACACCCTATTCAGCCTGGAAAAAGTATACTGCTTACCTGTCAAGATAAACATGTAGTGAAGTACCATCTTTTTTTTGACAGGCTGGTCTGCAGAAGAACTTTAATGTGTTTTCAGTTAGCATATAAAAATATTGGCCTCACTTACTTTCTATCAGCTGTGCCAACTTGCATATTAATGTTACATAAAAGTGAATTTACATTTGTACTTTATCTATATTTACTGATATACTTTTCTCCTCCTAAATGCATAGATACTAAATATCTGACTGACAGATCAGCTTTCACCTTTTTTGGCCTAGTCAAACTATTCCTGAAATCTTCCAGGAACATTATAGAAAATAAGGCATACAGTAACCATTCCAGGTGATGAAGTAGAGGCCTGCTCTGCTGATTCTGTGAAGTACAAATACGTGTTCAGCAGGGCCTTACAGTTCCTCCTTTATCACTCATCTTACTAAAAGATTTCAGTAGGTCATTTCACTAACAGAGTGGATTATGCTAAATTTACATATTTAATTTTTGATTACATTTGTTAACCAGGATAGTCACTTGGACATAATTATCCCCTTTTCATTGGAGTACTGAGGAGAAAAAACTACATTGAACAATGAATAAAGGTTGTTACTTCAAAAGTCCTTTTTAAAAGTATGTCCTGATCAGACTGCTTAAAACTTGGATATTTCCAAGGAAAGAATCAGGTAAATGGTAATATGAACTAATGAATAAATATCATCCATGAATCCAGTTCAGAAAAACAGAGGCAATGTATTTAAAGTCATAGAGAAAGAATATATTATTGCAAGCATGTGTATTTGATATTGGGGTACTGCCCATGTAATAATCAAAGATTTCAGTTAAGTCAAGCTCAACTGTGTACTAAAAACAAGTTGAAAAATATGCATTATTTTAGTTCCACTTAGAGTTTAGAAACGGAAGCATACTTAATAGTAAAAAATAAGACATAGCTTGTAAAAAATTCCTCACATGCTTGACATAATTTATGGTGCACTTGGAATCAGGATAGCTGACAGTGAATATATGGTCACTGAGTGCCATTTTACTGCTATCAGTCAGAGAAGGAGGCATGTAACAAGCTCAAACGAAGCAAAAAAAAAAAAAATCTAGCTAGCTACCCATCCGTTTATCTATTATGTATATGTGTGTGTGTGTGTGTGTGTATATATATATATATATATATATATATATATATATATATATATATATATATATATATATATATATATATATATATATATATATATATATATATATACACATTGATATATATATATATATATATATATATATATATATATATATATATATATATATATATATATATATGGGTCTACTACTAATTACCGACACGATTCCCCGACGGAAAACTCCCCGGCCAGATGACCGACATCACACAAACCCGACAACGCAAAACACCGAACACCATTACACGAACACCATTACACCGACACACGGGCGTAAACAACACGCGACACTACATAGCATACACACTAGCCCTGACCCAAACCATAACCCTAAGGTCCGACACTATCGCACACTTCACCTACCTGCACCCTAACCCTAACTCACTTAACCCACCCCTAGCCCAAGCTCCGACACTAACGCACACATCACCTACCTGCACCCTAACCCTAACTCACTTAACCCACCCCTAGCCCAAGCTCCGACACTAACGCACACTTCACCTACCTGCACCCTAACCCTAACTCACTTAACCCACCCCTAGCCCAAGCTCCGACACTAACGCACACATCACCTTCCTGCACCCTAACCCTAACTCACTTAACCCGTCCCTAAACTACAGTCCCTCACTAGCACACACTTACCTTACCCGAACCATACCTCCGACACGAACACACACTCACCTTTCCCACAGCCTAACCCGACATCCCACAATCTTGAGCACTTACCTGACCGCTCCTAACTCCGTCACCATCGCACACTTACCGCGTCGCGATCGCACATTCCCTTGTCAGTCTTTCCGCTGTCGGCAAATCACCCTGTCGGTACACTTACCTGTCGGTCATCTGGCATCGGTGAGTTTTCCGTCGGGGAATCGTCATTTCGGGCATTAGTAGTAGACCCATATATATATATATATATATATATATATATATATGTATATGTATATACATATAAAGACATGCAGTAGGTGGACTGGACACTCTAAACAGGCCATACGTGTCACTGTGCATGTGAATGGGTGGTGTGGCAGAATTACCATGGCAGGGCTAGCCACCCAGTGGTGTGTCAGTGTGGAGCATTTTACGTGGTTCAGACCTCCAGACCCTTTAAGCTGAGAATAGCACTGCATTTGAGTGATATTCAATATAGACATCCAAGAAGTACTTCATATAAACACTTATTGAACCACACTACTGTCCATTTTATTTTCGTAGGTATTGATATAGTGGTGGCAGATGGTTTGTAGGATAAACATAAACATACTATTTTAAATTGTAAAGAAAGTATGTGGATTATTTATTTAGGAGCAATGTTTAAAGCAGGTCTAAATGAAAATGTCTGTCATATGTTTATATCTGTTTGAATTGTTTCAGATATTTAATAAGTTTATTTTTTTGTTGGGTTTGAGGTTTTATTAGAGTTTTGTCTTTTGATGGACTGTGCCTTTAAATAGGGATGTTATAAATCATCTGATGATAAGCACTACCTGTTAACACACTGATGACAGCGTAGGGTGAAACCAGTTTGTGGTCTGTCCCTTGCTGTTTTCTTTATATATGATAAACTTAGAATTTACTCAATTAAAATTAACTTTGGATCACACAATAATTTCGGTATATGTAGTTACATGGGCTGGAGTTTAGTGGTTGGAGATATATATATATATATATATATATATATATATATATATCCCCTCAGAGTGCGGAAGGGGCTCTGTAGGAACATTTATTATAACTCTGAGATACCACATATTAGGGAAAAGCAATTACCCCATTGAGCCACTTTTCAGTCTTGGCCAAAAAGATGGGATTAAATTGGCTGTCCTGTGCCCTTTTCTGACTATTACCATGTATAACTGCAGTTAAGCTAGTGGTGTAGGAGTATGTATAGTTTATTGCACAACAGCTTCCATTCCTGCAGCAAAATCTCTCATACTATCACTTTTCATATGCAGCAGATCTGGCAGAGCTTCTAAGAGTGATACATTGATCTGGTGCTACATGTAAACAGTGGAGCAGAAGACCCATTGATTTTGGAATAGTAAATGATACCTACTTGTTTTAGTATCTGTCATTGTATACATGTTTCTTGTAGACAGTGGAGAGCATTCAGATATACAGAAGACTACACAAACCTGTTTCTGATGGGAATGCCCAGTGAATTCCACTGGAGTAATTCAAAGACTGCTGTAATACCATAAACGTGGACAGCCTCAGATAAGCAGCACTAAAGCAGTCTGCTGGATAATTTCATATGAAAATGTATCAGACCCATGTGGGCATGGCTGATGTCAATTAGCCATATGTTCTGCCCATGAAACTTATTCTGTGATCAAAATAATGTGATGGAGCAATTTAATGACAAGCTGTCAAAGGAAAAAACCTTCAAAGACCAATTCACATAAGGCTCAAGTAAGGCATTCTTTATTAACTTGCAGCAAGGAGACAAAGCATGCAGGCAGAATGATTTGTCTGAACAATAATAATTAGTATGGTACTTTTATACAGTTCTTTCCATGTCACACAGTAAATGTTACTATTCTATTGACGTAGTTAGACACAGCTTTCTGTATTGTTCTACAGAAAATGTTACTAGACTAATTGCTGACTAGTTGACAATAACTGCTGATTTACAAAATATTTGAGAAAAACAACCTAGACTTGGGGCTTATTTTAGCCCAAAACAAACTTTCTATTCTTCAATTGTGCAGTTCTAATATATGTGTTACATTTTGCCTAGATTCAAGGTACATTTCTAGCTTAGGTACAAGTAATGCTGACTATGGTTTATACTTTCAAGCAGCCTCTGTTTTCATTATCAATAGCTTCTAGCAGCTGTGTACTTTCTCATGGCATAAGCAGAAAATCAATAACTCTTTGTTAAGTCTCATGACACTAGTAGAAATGAAACACTTCTTATTATTTTCATGACATTAGCAGAAATCAAATGCTCCTTGTTATGCTTCTAATAGCTGTACAGATTCATGCAGTGTGAACAGAATAAATGTATTAACCCTTTTAAACCTCGAATGCACTAAGCATGCATATTACTAATACATATTTTTCTAACATTTCCCCCCTTTTAATACTTTTAATCTACTTTCAAAATAAGCATAAACAGTTTTTTCTTCCCCTAACCTCTTCCTACTCAGGATTTGCAGTTAAGAGAGTCATTCAGTTTAAACTTATGAAAGCATTTTCAATTTTTCAACAATTCTTCAAGTTCAGCACCTTGGTATAAAGTTTCTGAAACTGACATGTCTATAAAGTCTTTAATCAGTCTTTTCATGCAGGGGATGCAGCAGTACACACATACCCCCAGTAGGATCATTCCCACACAGATGGCAATCAGGATGTTCATCAGGATACTGCCCCACCCCCCAAACAATCTCTGGAAAAAGTCCGTCAATGGATTTGGTCCTGGCTTGGTCATAGCCGACACTTGCTGAATTACCTCAAGGTGATTGTCTATCTTGTGTTTGTGGTCAGGATTGGGAATATACAAACAGCACTCAAGTACCTCCTCTCATTGCTAGGGTGAAGTCAAGAGCCATGCGGTTTTTAAGCCCTACAGTTCTTTTTTTTCAAAACAGGTTTATTGTTTTAACATATAAGAGAAACATCATAACAATTTTATACCAGTAATTAAAAATAGGTATTATTATAATATTCAACAAAACAACTAAAGTATTTACAAAGACATCCACTACAATCAGATAAATTAATTAAACTAAAATACCATGCTATTGAAATTAAAATTTTTTTAACAAATTTTGTAAATTATCCCATACAATAAAATAAGATGTTTTTCTATTTGTTCTAGTCCTAATTGTGTTTATTTCCATATGGCACACTATATTCATAACATTTTTAAATTCATTGAACGAAGGAGGTGTATCTGAAATCCAATTTCTAGTTATTATTTTCCTAGCCACTGCTAGAATAGACCATAACAAAGGAAGCTTAACCTTTTAAACACTTTGAGGTACAGGTGTGTTGAATAATATAAGAGATTTAGAAATAATGAAATTATCTGTAAAAAGAGCCTGCAAAAATTCATTAATTGACTTCCAGTATTCTTTCAATTTTATACAGTCATAAAACATATGAGCCCAGTCAGCATTAATTTCTACATTACATCTCTTACATAGATTATCTTTATTATTTATTTTATTCATCATCAAAGGTGTATAAAAGATCTATGTAAAATTTCCATGTATAAAGTCTCCAGACAATGGAAGACGTAGTTCTATAAGCAGATTCCAATATATATTGTTTATCTTGTTGATTTGGTGGGTCCCCATTAATAGAAGTGAAATAATTCCAGTATGAATCTACACTGTAAAAGGTTTCTTGTCTGATAACTTTATGTATGTATGAAAGTTTACCTTTATCAGAAACTTTATGTTGTAAATTTAATATCAAGTAATCAATCAGTGTTGGAATAGATTCTTTAACAGTTATAGACATTAAATCTATTTTATTAATGAGATGTTGTCTAAAGGTCTGAACCTCTAACCAGCAAGTTTCTCTTAGATCAAATTCTTGTTTTAAGAAATCTAGATTTTTAACTTTATTATCAGATATCAACTGATACCAGTACTTTAGATCATTATCTATAGCTAAATGAGTTCCTTCAGAAGTAGATGACAAAAGCATACCCTGAGTATACATTATAGGAAATACAATAAAATTCCATTCCCTATACTTAGGGTGCATGAATATAAAGTTACGATAACTAATAATAATATTTAATGGGTAACAAACCATATGTTTAGGTGAAATAGGTGAAGTACAAAATTCCTTTAGTAACCATAACATGGAGTTATTTACAATCATACTTTTATGTGTTAAGGAAATTTTCATGAAGTGCATACTAATTAGCTCCCAATAATCTTTCCATTTTGTGACATATGACTGATCTATTAATAAAGTAATAACTTTTACAATAGAAGAGATAGTATATAAATTAAAGTCTGGAAAAGAAATACCCCATTGAGACCAGCTATTAGTATGTTTCTTTAATGCAATCCTAGGTCTATTAGGTGCCCATAAGAAATTTAACATTAGTGTGTTCAGTTTCTTGATAATTATTTTTGTAGGTGGAAGTATTATTGATTGTATTAAGTATAAAATCTTGGGGAATATTATCATTTTAATAATTGTAAGTCTCTCCTCCATAGTAAAAACATATTATTCCAGGTATTAAAAGATTTTGTATATTAAGAAAACAGGTATTATAATTATTATATATAATAGATGTAATATCTTTAGATAGTATTATACCTAAATAAGTTATCTGACCTGAATTGGGTACATATTTAGTAAAATCACTAATGAGAATATTTTTCGTGTATATATAGGTAGTATTTTAGTTTTTTCTTCATTGAATATTAAACCAGAAATACTTTTAAAATTCATCATGTTATCAAATAGAGACTGTATAGAAGAATTAGATCCTGCTGATGTAATTAGAACATCATCTGCAAAACGTTGAATTTTGGATGTTGTATTTTCATCTATTTCAAAACCCTCTATGTCAGTACTGTTTCTGATCAAATTAGCCCAGGGCTCCATTACTAAAGTGAATAATAGTGGAGAAAGTGGACATCCTTGTTTTGTACCTTTAAGAATGGGTATTTTTGTGAAACATATGTTCCTACCTTAATATAAGCCAACGTTCCTTTGTATAAATGTTCAATTAGATTTACAAATGCATCCGAGAAGTTTGTGCACTTCATTAAGGTAAACAGATAGTCCCAACTTACTGAATCAAATGCTGAACTTATATCAAGACTAATAAGTGTTAAATCTTTCTTTTCCTATTTGCAAAATCTATTAATGTTAAAGTTCTTCTTATATTATCAAAAGTATTTCTATTTACAATGAAGCCTGTCTGATCTATATCTATAATGCCAGGAATGATTGTCTTCAATCTATCAGCAAAGATATTCATAAACATTTTATAATCAACATTAAGTAATGAGATGGGCGTATATGAAGAACATCTAGTTGGATCTTTATTAGGTTTTAAAATTGGCGAAATAAATGTATATTGCCAAGATGGGGGGGGGGTTATTAACTCAGTTTGGGCCAAAATAGAAACCTTATGTATTAATGAATATGTATTTTTAGAAAGGATTTTATATATCTCTGGTATAATACCATCATTACCCGGTGCTTTGTTTGATTTAAGCTTATTTATTTGTGCAATAACTTCTGTATATGAAATACTCTTGTCCAATAGTTTAATCTGTTGTTTATTAAACTTTTTATTCATATTTGTGGTTATAAACTCCTTTATTTTATCTTTAGGTTCCATGTTAATATTATTATGGTTAATTTTGTGAAAGTGATTTCTAAATTCATCTAGTATTTCTGGTATACTAGAAACAGTCTTCTTTTTCGTTAGAGAAAAGATTTCTTTGATATGGTTTTGTTTATTCAACCTTTTTGTTTTATTTTTAAGTCTATGTAAGTATTTGGGGCTTATTGAATAAGACAAAAACTTGTATTTCTCTAAAGTTATTTTAACTTTATGAGTTAAAATTTCTTTGTATTTCTCATTTAGTTTGTTTATTTCTTCAATAACTTTCTTGTCCATAATATTTTCTTTATTATTATGTTTATAAGAGTCTAATTTACTTTGAATATCTAACAATTCCTTATCCCAAGATTTCCTTTTATTATTATACCATCTGATACTTTGTCCATATAGATATGATTTTAAGGCATCCCAAACATAAACAATGGAGACTTCAGGAGTGTTATTTATGTCTAAAAATGTTTTACTTCTGAAAGTATATATTCTTTATAGTCTTTTAGTTGAGTTAAGTATGCTGGTATCCTTTTGATCTGAACATTATGAGTATTTTTATCATGAATTCAAAAACAATTGAATTATGATCAGATATAGGACATGAAATGATTTTGGAATTAATTAAATCTGTTACCATCTGGTTAGAAATAAAGACCCTATCTATTTTTGAATAAGTTTTGTATCTGTTAGAAAAAAGGTGTATGGTAATG